>NW_027498319.1:0-135331 GCF_021521415.1 Bidens hawaiensis | reverse complement strand
GAACTTGTTCATTAGGTTCGGATTCGTTTAGAAAAGCCATAGATCTGTTTGAGTTTAGTAAAAATGAATCCAAAGCAACAAGTCCTACTGAAATTGATTAACATTTGATAGATTAATTGTTAACCTAAAAGAACCCGTATATAGATACAAAAATCGCACCCTTTAAACTTGAACATTTGGCCGATTTGATGCTTAGGGTTTGTTAGCGCTGTGATTACGAGTTCACGGATACCAAAATCGTGATGTTTTGTTAAGAAACGAAGGTTTAATTGCATATATAAATATGTTAACTGTATGGTGTTCTTGGTAATTTTGACTTTGACCTCTGAGTCAAAGTCTGGATAAGATGATGCAATTCGTTATGATTAGATAACGAATTAGTTCACGATTCGTTAAGTTCAAATAACGAATCAAGGGATTCGTTATCCACTCGTTCGCTATGTTCAAATAATGAACTAAACAGTGTTCTGATGACGAATTAAGTAACGAATCAGGTGATTCGTTACTCACCAATTCACTAAGTTCCAATAATGAATCAGACCACGAATTAAGTCATGTTCAGATAACGAATTGGAATGACGAACCAGATGACGAATCAGAATAACGGCTTAAGCTAACGAATCAGGATAACGAAGCAGATAACGAATTAGACTGTGATTAGTTAACGAATCGGGCTTAATTCGTTATAGCAAATGAGTTAAAAAATTAGAAAATAAATTAAAATCCTAGTGGAAAATGTGTTAAGACAGTTAATGAAAATAAAATTTTTCCAAGATGACTTGGCAGCTTAATCCCAGCCAGGGGCTCTGCCCCTTGGACCCCGCTAGGGGCTGCCGCCCCCTAGAACCCCGCTGCCAGGAGGCGCTGCCCCTGGACCCCCGTTCGTTGTGGGTTATATAAAGATAGAAATACAATATAAGTAGTAATAGTTAATTGATACATGTAAATATTATACAGTTAGCCGTGCACAGCTCAAGAAAGGGATTACGATTAACGATGAACGTAACCGCATTCAGGTGAGTTTCTAGCCCCATTTCCTTGTTATGTTTTCGGGGCTGTGTGCATACTCGATGTGATAGTTAATACACTTACCTTAAATGGTAAGTGTATGCCATGTATGATTTGTATGTTAATTATGTATATCTTGAATGTGAACGAAAGCTTGTCGGTACGTGAACGATCTTCGGATATTGCACGTATCGACAAGGGAGGTATGTATGTAATGGATGAATGTGTATGATAGCTATATGTACAATATATGAATGTGTATGAGTGAGTAAAGAATGTATGTGTATGTTACGAGTATGTAAAGACAGAATGTACAAAGATGAAGAAGTAAGGGATCAGACCCTAATAATATCTGAGATAGAGAAGAAAGGGATCAGACCCTAATAATATCCGAGATTGAGAAGTATAAAGGGATCAGACCCTACTAATATCTGAGATAGACAAGAAAGGGATCAGACCCTAATAATATCTGAAACAGACAAAGGAAAGAGGGATCAGACCCTAATAATATCTGAGATAGACAAAGGAAAGAGGGATCAGACCCTAATAATATCTGAGATAGAAAAGGAAGGGATCAGACCCTAATAATATCTGAGATAGAATGGACAGTAAATAGAAACTATGAAAGTAATAAAGTATGTACGTATGTATAAGAGTATGAAAATGAAAGTAAATTAGTAAAGTAACTATTATGTATCTTCGGATGCATGATTGATGGTAAGTGAATGTATTGTATGATGTATGATTAACTAGAACTCACTCAGCGTAGCTGACTTTTAGTATGCACACAGGTAAGCAGAATGAGACAGCTGGCTTGAGCGGGGACACATGGCAGAAGAATAAGAGTTTGACATCTGAAGAC
Source organism: Bidens hawaiensis (assembly GCF_021521415.1). Classification (NCBI taxonomy): domain Eukaryota; kingdom Viridiplantae; phylum Streptophyta; class Magnoliopsida; order Asterales; family Asteraceae; genus Bidens; species Bidens hawaiensis. The sequence continues at coordinate 133,461 of NW_027498319.1, read as the reverse complement.
CTGTTATGTTTTATAAGTTATGTTTGATTTTGAAAGATAAGAAGAATGTTTTAAGACATGTTCATGATTTGATATGTAATGTTTTATGAAAGATTTTATATTCGCATAAAGTTTTAATTAACTCTGATTAGTAGAACTGTGTTTATGAGTAAATCTAACGTCCAAATGTGAGGCACTGGTAACGGGGCCGGGCCTTACACATCCAGTAGTTTAGTTGAGTTTTAGAGTTTTAGAGAGTCTAGAGTATTACTGTAAGGCCTTGGTCCCGGTGCCCTGCATTGGCGTTGGATTTACTCATAAACATAGTTCTGAATATCAAAGTTAAATAAACTTTCGCGGAATAAATAATAACTTCAATCATTCGTTACAAAACATTCAAACTTGTTTTTAAAAACATAACATAAAAATATCTTATTTAAACATCATGACAAATCTTCAGATGCCAGCTTCCTCAGTTCCTTCCATGTGTCTCCCGCAAATTAACTGCTTCAGTCTATTTACCTGCGTATATACTAAAAGTCAGCTACGTTGAATGAGTTTTAGTTAATTAGGTAACATACAATACATTCACATACTATACATATGCATCCGAAAGTACACATTATATACTTAACATGCTTATCTTTCTTTCGTACACACGTATATTCATAACTTCTTTCTTTCTTTCATTCTTTATATATAATTCATACTTTACATACTTATACGTTTTAAAGAGCATTACGTCCTACTGCCTCGAGTATTGTTAGGGCTCGGTCTCTTTTCTTCCGCGGATATTAGTAGGGTCTGCTCCCTTCTTTCTCGAGTATAATTAAGGCTCAGTCCCTTTCTTCCGTACCTTACCATTCTTTTATATTTATTTATAACTTTCATACATAACATCCATACATCATCCATACATCATATATAACAATCACATTTTCAAACTATCACCTGGCAGTACATGCAATATTCGAAGATCGTTCACGTACCGTCAAGAATTCATTCATAACTTTCACATATATCATATAAGGCATACACTTACCACTTAAGGTAAGTGTATTAACTAATCACATTGAGTATGCACACAACCCCGAAAACATAACAAGGAAATGGGGCTAGAAACTCACATGTAAGTTATTCCTTTCTGAAATTATGGTTATGCCCTTCTTGAGCTGTGCACGGCTAACTGTGTATTAATCATAGTATCAATTAACTGCTTCTAACTATACCATACTTCTAAGTTATTGTAACCCCTAGCCACAGGAGCAGCGCCCCTGGCAGCGGGGGTGCTAGGGGCGCGGGGTCCAAGGAGCAGAGCCTTAATAAGTCTTTACTAAAAACCTCATCAGAAAATTGAAGTTCAATTATTTAATTAAATCAAATCTTCATTTTAAACGTTACCTTTCATTATTAAATATTTATTTATCTTTAGCTCATATATCGTATAAGTCCATGTCTATCATTTACGTATGTATACGCTGTCTATCTTTCGTTTATTTTATAAAATCATATCCAGTCCGTATAAGTTCACTATTGGCGTATAAGTGGAATATGGCGTATAAGTTCCACTAGCGTATAAGGTGTCTCGGCGTATAAGTTCTATAGGCGTGTAAGTCATTCAAGCGTATAAGTTGTTCAACGTATAAGTCATACATATACAGCGTACTACTTACACGATGTTCCTACACACTTACACGTTGTCATACTTACACGTTGCTTACATATACGGCTGATACACTTATGTGTTGCTCAGACTTGTGCGACGTATACACTTATACGGCACATAAGTTCTGTTAAGCTCTTAAATAAGAATTTTAAGGTTTTTCGTCGATTCCAGCGCCGTCAGCCGCCATTAACCACAATCGTTGGTCGGGGTTTGATCGTTTATGACTTAGGTAGCTTCAGGGTGTCCAGATATGAGCTAAGGTGATCCTTAAGCTCGTTTTTGGTTGGTTAAACACCAGAATAAAGCTAGACCTAGAGCCAAACGGCTCATACGGCGTCGCGGGGCTGCGGTGTCGGATTCTAATATGTTGGGTCAGCTGAGATAAATTATTTTTTACCTACGGTTGGTCTCAGATCGTTGAATATAGTAAAGAGTGTTTTGCTTAAGTGTGTGTTTTAGTGTAGGCTATTGTGTAGAGATGGATGAAAATGAAAAAGATTATGGTTTAAGTAGTATTTATACTCTTTTAAGCCCATGAACCTTAGGCTCATCTTTCATTTTTAGTCCATAATCCATTTCATTTAACTAGCCTACCATCTTCTATCTTCGTTATTATTTTATTATTCATCTACTAACTCAAATTAATTCTTCCATCTTAATTAATATATTAAATATTATTCTAGGAAATTCCGGAATATTACAATTACTTAGTGTCTAATTTAGCGTAATTTAATTATAATTACATAACTACTTTTATCACATCATAGCTCAATGAAAAACTTGGTCCTCTCCTTCATTTGCTTCCATTGGTCCTAAACATATGCCATAACGGTTATAAAGCTTAAGAATACGTGATGCTAATTTTAGAAAAAATTAAAAATCATTATTAAGAATCTGAGAGTTAGTACACACTAACACATGTCACAATAGAACCAATAAACAATCATCTTGTATGCATACACACACATACTAAATGGTTTGTTCGGCAATTACGTTCATCATCCATACATACACATATCATACACACCTGGGAGAAGTATAGTTATTGTTAGGGTCCCCCCCCCCCTCCCCCTCCCACCACACACACACATACACACAAAAATATATATATATTTGCTATGTAGTGTAAGTTTACTTGTTTTCGTCCGAAAATTTTGAGCCCCTAATCGCATTCTCGTCCAAGCTTCGCCGCTGTACACATATATCATACATGTACACGTGCATGATATGTATGTGTATACGCATGTATGTGATATGTGTATGTGCATACGTATGTCTATGTGATATGTATATGTACCATACAACTTGCATATATAACAATTATATATGTCAAACTACATTGTAGTCCTAAATGTTGTTGATAAATTATTATATATTATAAATAAGAAGTTTGGTGACGTTGGATCATGATTGGTTCACTTGGCATGCTTTGATTGAGTTGCATGATTTATGTTGTTTTCCTTTTTTTTGTTTGTTTTTTTGTTTGTTTTATATTGATAATCAAACGGTTATTTGCGTAGTTTCATCATCTGGAACCGTCAACGCTCGGGTTTTACTGACTCACCGCCGCAACATTCGGGACGACAAGGCTCCGGTTTTACTAACAACCAGGTGTTACTGGCATGTTTGTTTTAGTTCCGGTACCGTAATAAACGTACTATAACCAATTGAATTCGCGTCGACTCCCTGACGCGTCGCCCTCGGCCGACAACGCTCGGGGTGTTACCAACGTATGGGTTTTATTGATTCACCGTCCCAACGTCCGACACCGACAACGGCCGGGTTTTACCGACCGAATAAACGTTGTTTCAAATATTTTATTTTTTTATTAATTTGAAGAACTTTTTTCTTAGGTTTTAACGCTTGGGTGTTACCAATATTGCTTATATCATAACGAACGTAATTGATATTGGCCGAATACGCTTCGACTCACTATTGTAACGCAAATGGTTCATAAACAGATCCTGCGTCGGGTACAAAAACTAGTTACATTACGTTCGCAGCGTGTGTTATTCGAAACTTTATACAACATCACAAATCTCAAACAGAATTTGCACAAATTTTCAAGACCACCAACGGATCACTAACAGAGAAATGATCAGAAATCAAATTTGAAAAAGTCTGGGCTTATAATGTTTTGTTGTTGGATCTGAGTCATCTGACGGCTTGCAATCCGTCGCTGAAGGTCCAATTTTGTTGTAGTAAACTTACAACATTACAGATATATATAAACTAATAAGACTATTAATTGTATGTATGCATATATATAAACTAATATGAAATGAAGCGAGTGGGAAAACTTTTCAAATAAGCATGATAATGTTAGAATCTCTTCATACTTTATGCTTCAAAAAGCTCTGTGAAGGTTTACTTAAACGTGATAAACTGATAATGTTATGAATCAACTACTAGTGTATAGGTTAAATGATAAAAACCATTAGAAAACAGATATAATCTTTTTCGGTTTAATGTTAGACAAACACTAGTAGAATACGAACGTCGAAAACTCCTGCATTTCGCCTTCGAATACATGTCCTCTAGTACTTTTTTTTAATTCGTTTTAATGGTAGAATGTGTAAAGATATCGTGGATTTCAAATGTTTTAACGATGTGAAATCATGTGCGACATGATAGCGATAAGTCTAGGACAATAGAATGAAACACGCGTTCATTTTGACGAGTACATGACTTTATATTTTATAATATTTGATAAGTTACTAAATGTATATTTCTTGATGGTATGATATTCGTATGTTATACTTGTAACATTCTAGTCTGGATGCGACTCACGTCTCACTATTACATAAACCATAATATATTATAATTTTGTAATTAATGAATAATAAGGGTTGAAGAAAAAAACCCAAAAGAGACTTAATAAATAGCATAGAACGAGTACATCATTTGGCTAATTAGTATCACATATAATGCGAGATGAGGTGAGATGAGCTGTTGTGACACATCACCATTTAACAAAACAAAACACAGTTTAACATTTAATATATTTCTTTGAGTTAAATGTCATTTTAGTACATGTGGTTTGGCCAACTACGCAACTTTGGTACATATTCTTTATTTTGTGCAAATGGCTACCTCAGTTTTAAAAAACTTACATTTTTAGTACTTTTTTTCTAACCCTTCTATTTTTTCCGTTAAGTTAGGGATAATTTAGTAACTTCATTATTTTCTTTGGTTTTTTTCTTTTCTTCTAAACGCATATATCTTGTAAACACAAAATCCACAAATCATAACATCAAAATCCAAATCATAAATCCCCAAACCCTTTCTCAATATCATCATAGGGTTTGAATTTTTACGATATTTGGGGATTTAGGATTTGGATTTTGATTTTATGATTTGGGGATTTAGGGTTTATAAGATATGAGCGTTAAAAAGAAAAAAAAACAAAGAAAATTACGAAGTTATCAAATTATTCCTAACTTAACGGAAAAAATAGACGAGGTTAGAAAAAAAGTACTAAAAATGCAAGTTTTTTAAAACTGAGATAGCCATTTGCATGAAATAAAGAATAAGTACTAAAGTTGCGTAGTTGGCCAAACCACAGGTACTAAAATGGCACTTAACTCTATTTCTTTTTACATTTTTATTTCGTTTGCTTCAGAATCACTCATCAACTTCAACGACCTTTTCAACATGTCTATTTTCTGTAATTCTATAATTACTTTTGTTATTTGTTAACTATGGCTTTAGAAATCCGAGTACCCACGTAATTGACGTTACCTAGGACGTTCTCGCAGTGTACACTAATAGACTCATAGTGCACAACTCTTGATGCATCTTCATCTTGACCTATTGGTATGATTGAAACATTACATAGCGTCTATCATTCATGTAATTAATTAAATAATTAAACATGTAGTTAATGCAAGTTAAGATAATCCGACAAAATACTAGATGCATCATTTTCTCATCATTCATATGGTTAAACAAACAATCACATGCGTGGATATTTTGATCCCGCTGTTGTGCCACACCAATTGTCCATAGTCACGGCGTACGCTCGCACACGATCATGAAGGTGTTTTGCACCCTCTAGATTGAACATGGACAATCTTTAACTATTTCTCCTTTCAAGTTCCATATTAAATTCATTAAACATCTATATCTTATCTAGCTTAACTTTGTTTAAATATACTTCAACTCGTTGGGAAGCTCTCATCAAGGAGAGCGCAAACCCTATATTAATATCTATTTTTTCTAATAAAAGACTACAACTTTTGCCACTTGTCAAGCTCATAGTACTCCTCATCTTTTTTTCAAATAATTTCTATATATGGTCCTTACCTTTTAACTAATTTCAATATATAAATTCAAGTTTGTGTTTATTAAATATAAATACTAAATGTCATTCATTAACATTAATGGTGAAATAAGAAAATATCAAAATTGACGTTGCATACATGTTATAATAAAATTTGAAAGTCACGTGTAATTGCAAATTAAAAAAAAAAATAAAGGTGCACTATTGTCGAAGAATTTGGATTTGTATGATAAACTACAAATTGTTTTTAAGCAGGGATTCAAACAGCAATGCATAATTTTTTATATAAGATTGGTTTCAAATTTAGATTTAAATTTTATAATATGCATTTGAACTCATGAAAATGTGTATATTCATAATTTTCGACAAACATTTTGTATAAATATTATAAACATGGAGAATACCAGTTATATATATCCTGGTGTTTAGCATTAAATCATTGACGTTGAATAGTATAATTATAATCTATATGTATAACGATTTACTCTATGAACTATCTGTCATCTATTTATATGATTTTTTTTTTGTAGTATAAATGGTTTTAACAATAAGGAGATCAATATTTAGTTTTCAATATTTTTTTCATAACTCAGATTAAAATGTTTCATAAATACATGATTTATGACTTGATTTATATTTTTTCTATACATTCAAATATATTTAATTTAATATTCCTTATAAGATAAATTACTTAATTAAAAAGCATTTGATATTTTAGACCAAAAAATTTGTTTTAATCCCATTCCATTATTTTCGTTTTCCAAAAATCATTTAAGATATCGAAACCTAGAATATCATTTTCATCAATTATTTACATAATTCATATATTATATTAACTTATTAATTTCATTTTTATACCAATACAAAGAAATGAGGTTATGTTAGTGTTATCTGTTAGTACATAATTAAAGTGTTTATTATGATTTATATTAAAAATAATAAAATATAAACAATCGATTCATTATATGTGAAATGAGAACAATCGACTTGGACTTTATCATGATAACGTAGTGGCTAAGGCTTAGCCTTTAATACCTTAAAATATATATGATTTTAAAACTAAAAGTTTATTTGTGTTGACCCGAAACCTAGAATTCTGAACCAAGAACCAACCCGAATTACTTCGGTTCAGGTCGGGTTAGTATTTTCTTGGGTTTGAGTTTCTCGGATCATGTTTGTTTGGGTTCGAGTACGAGTTTTCTCGGGTTGGGTTTCAGGTTATAGGTAAAAGTGACAGGCATACTTCCAACTATTAAAAATAAGAATCACTACGTACCTTCATTTTATGCAACTTTAAATCTTTTAAATTTTTTCTAACTCAAAATAATCACTATTATTTGAACATGGTTTTAAGGTTAGTATGTATTTGTCATTTTCCTAGCAATTATATTCATATAACAAATCATTTTGTTATAATTTAATTTTTGGTTTTTATGTTGCTTGATTATACAATTTTTAATTATAAAATATAAAATCAATTAAATTTTTTCATACACAGAATATTAATGACAACAAATTTATCATGATAAATAAATTTTAAATTCTAAATATTCTAAGGATGATTATATAATCAAAGTTCAGGTAATATGGTTTTTGGGATAATCATGTTTTTTTTTTTGATAAACATGAGAAGATGTTCTCAAATGACATCATATTAATTGATTAAAAACTATGATATTTTATGTGTATGAATATTTTTTTATTAGTTTCATGGATACATTACATTTATCTAGAGTTGGTATGTACTTGGAGAACCTTTTTGTGACACGGACAACCATACGTGACTACATCAAGAGTTATAATAAGACATATATGTTACCTTATTAAAAGTTACAAGCATATATAAACTAAAGATTTTGATTTTTGATAAACAATGTATACTTACTAATACAATCACAAATGTAGCATTAAAGAAAGTTTTTGTAACATATTTGTGTAATCTTAGTTATCTAAAATCTGTAATTTTAATGTTAATTGTAATTGTATTAATAATATATGATCAATTTTTTGAATGTATTTCATTTAATGGTTACTTTTTATCAATTACCCGTGTAATACACGGTCCTCGAACTTATATAACTCATATATAAGCATAATTATTTGTATTAAAAGCGAATAGATATATAACAATATCATTTACTAAATAGTATATCCTAACATCTAGATCCGGTTTTAAAAACATCAATAGCACTTTCCACTCAAAAAAAGTGTTTCAATCCTGAGTTTGTGTTTCTGTATTTGACCGAGTAAAACAACAAAGACAAAAGAAAAGAACGAGTCAATTGTGTGTTCCCAGTTTCCTGCCTCCATATTTTCGGGCCACTCAAGTCTCAACCTAATGAAAATCTAAACTTTAATTAATTTTACATTTTAACCATTACATCATTTTGTCTATAATACAGAGAATATCAATCGTACTATTTTATTAAACACAGATATCTAGCACCCCTTTATTGGATTAATATTACATTTTATTAATTGAGTTTCTAAATTTTTTTTGTAGGCACCTTAGGCAATAGGCATTAACATGCATGTATGGTACCTCAATATTACTCCTTTTTCTTTACTTTTTTTTTGTTACATGTAATAATAATATTTAGGGTATCATATATATCCAGTCACTCTCTTGTAGGGCACTTTGAGATGCTCTTTGGTTACTTACATCTCAGTCTACGGCTTTTGGCACCTTTCTTATACCCTGTTTGATCATCGAGGCTACGTGTAAAACCTTGATCGATGGAGATAATTCCCTTAATATAAATATTTTGCCGAAAAATTAATAAAATGTGAAAGTGATTCATTATACGAGTTCACATTTATAAATTATTCGTATTGTTGCGACTTGCGAGTATAAAAGAAACAAAACGGGTTTAAATGTTGTTGATGGATTTGGAATGAATTTCTAAAAGTAGCCAAATTTAACCTAGGATGGGATTTTAAACAAAATGTTCTTAACCAGGGGTGTGCAAATGTAAGAAATCGGACCGAACCGGGGTTAACCCGACCCGAAAACCGAACCCATATGAAAACAGTAACCGAAGACTGGACCTAAATATTCGGTTCGGGTATCTTTTGAGCTCGGTTCGGTTAGGTCTTTTAGCGGGTAAGGACCGAGACTGAGAAAATGATGAAGATGATGGAGTTGTACGTGACCAAACTACCGGTACAACGGAGTGACCAAGATCAGATGGTTCAGTATATGAGTTCCGGCGTCTTCACGGCTATGCACGGCTTCATGATGGTGGTGGTTTCATTTAAAACGCCTCTTTCTTTTCACTTAAAACACACAGTCACATGATTCCACAAAGGTCAATCTCATGTAGTTCATATTGACCGCTCTTTATCCAAGATTCCAAGTTAGTTCTTTATTTTTTGCTTAATTTTTGGGTTTATCGGAAGTGGGGATGAAACGACGGTTGATGGCTTTCTTCTATGATAATATATAAATAATTAAAATAATAGAGTATTTATTAGGTTTACTAGTTTGAGACCCGTATATTACATGGGCAATTAATGAAAATTATAATATTTAAGAAAAATACAATTAATAACACAATTGTCATATATTGTTAATACAATTACAACTTACATTAAAATTAAAAGAATTACAAAAGAAACATTACCCTAGTATTTTATAAATAAGAAAATATTTCCTTGTACACAACATTTGTTGTTGTATTGGCCAGATTACCTTGTTTATCAGGAATCAGAATCTTTAGCTCACACCTGCTTGTAACTTTTGACAAGGCGACGTATAGTTGTCCATGTGAGAACATGAGTTCTTTTAAGTACAAACCAACCCTGGATAATGATTGACCTTGGCTTTTTTTATCGTCATCGAGAAACATATTGCAAGGGGAAATTGTCGTCTTTGAAATTTGTTTGCTATTTTGTTGTCTGATGGAGTCGGTGGCGATCTATGGATCAAAACTCTATGACCAATGTTAGTTTCAGAAATAATTTTGGCTTCAACTACACGAGTACCTAAAGATATAATCTGTACTCAAGTATATTTACATAATCCTTCTTTCTAGTTAAGATTTCTAAGGGGCATAACATGAACACGAACTTTTAGCACCATCTTGTGGTTTGGTAGTCCAGATATTCTTAGACCATTAAGTAGTTCAGGCGAGTATAAAGTTGTATCAATAGTGTCATTGATATATTCTGAACTGCATATGGTATATGAACTTAAGTACTCGACTTCATCATATGGAAAAAGCTTGAGCAAACTATCATTAATCTCATCAACAATTTCATTTGTTGGTGCAAGTATGGTTCTATCCTGAAAGTAATGTTGGTTCTCGTAATTCTGTAGAATATCAGGATATACAAAGTCAAAAAGTTTTGATATAGGATCAACAGAATCTTTTATAAGTAGATCATCATGTATATCTATCGTTGCAACCCCATCATTAGGACCGCCAATGTTACCTTCACCTATATCTAAAAGCCATTTAGAAAATAATATGGTTTCTTCAACATCAGATGACGACGTACCCATAGTTAACCTTGTTTATACACTTATTTATAAATATACATAAAAACCATAATTGTAGCTCACCATATTTAGCTTGTTAATATTTGTAGAGCGATATTTTAGTAAAACAGTTTAAAATAGTTGACTGGTTTTTCAAGAAACCCTTTAAATTTCAAATATTTTTTATATACATGTGATTAGTCAATACTTTAGTAAGTTGTTACAATATTAAATTAGTTTGACATAATGTATAAATATTTAAACAACTAACAATCCTTGATCATCTGTTTCCATATTTATCTTGAATAGTTTTAGTAAAGTTATATTTTTTTAAATATGTTAATTTATAATAGTTGACCAATTGATAAAAAAAATTTATATTTTGAATATATTTTGACCAAATGTATCTTGAGTGATTTTGATAAAACGATATAGTAGTCTTTAAATGATAATAGTTGATTTGTTTTGCTAGTTATATACTTATTTATAAATATACATACAAAGTATTCTTTAATTAGAGTAGTAGTGTAAGAGATTTCGTGTATATTTTTAAATATACATGAACAGTTACGTTTAAATTAAACCAAATTCACCATAAAAATAATGGTGTGTAAAGCTATATACGAAGAGTTTAACCATTTTAATGAAAATATTCTATAATCATTTTTTTCATTAATCATTTATTTAATCAAAAAAGCTATACAAATGTATAAAATACCTTTCAGGAGAGTTCATGATCTCATAATAGAACACTTAAAAGTTCAAAGTTCAAAGTCAAACCCAACCTGATTGGGTGAGTTGGTGACAGATCATGAAAATGACAAATGGCGTTACCGAACAGAGCATGATGATTATGAATTGCTACCCTCTGCATCTCCAGACCCACATTTGGTAATCTCCAAATTTTGGTCTTTTGCAAATTCATAACACGATAATGATTTAAAAAGGTAGAAAACCACTTTATTATTTAATTCAAACATTACTACAATATTTACCTTCATCCTCTGGAATGTCAGAAGTCCACAAAGCGAGGTTGTCCATTAGGAGCTGCATAATTAGAATGGTATCTTTGTATGATTCCTCGCTGCGGGAATCAAGCTCGGAGATAGCTTCATCAAACGCTTGTTTTGTCAGGTGGCAAGCCCTAAACATTCAAAGTAAAAACACACTTTAGCTCATGTTTTGTATCAATTTTATAATTCTGATATGCATGTTTGTTACTAATGAAATGTATATTTAAAGTGTTTATTTATGTGACGGATACCCTTAAAAGATGCAACACTTTAACAGCTCGACATTGCTAGACATATGTTTTATAGCAAAACATACAGAGAGAAGTAGGGTTGGAGTGTAGGAGTACCTCTCCAGGTGCAAATTACAAGAAAGCAGTTGACTGAATAAAAATCATGTACGCCCCAAGCACATATGTTGACTTTCATGCCATGTTGTCAAAGTACCACTCAAACAACCCTTGTTTACAACTTTAAAAAAATTTAATAACCCTTTCCTGCAAAATTGAAAATACCATATCGTATATTATCAAAATTCATCATCTTTTTTACAAACCTAATCAAATGTACAATTAAACAATTATAAGCCCTAATCAGTTTCATGAACGGTTAATAATTAAATAAATAACCAGGTTGATGTACAATCTATATTTACAGTATACTAAGCCCTTATCATTTGAAGAAAAAAAACATGAATATTAAAAAATTATAAGCCATATTCAGATTATGAAGGGTAATCAGATAAATTATAATACTAATTAGATTTATGAAGAATTAAAAACCTAAAAATCCCTAAATAGATCATAAGCCTTAATCAGTTTATAAACCTTAACATAGGACATTCAGGACGATAAATATTATAAAGGATTCAAGGGAAAGAGGATATGAAAACCTACCAGATCGATGTTTCCAAAGGTATATCGATGCATACAGATAATGAAGCAATGTTCGAAGATGCAATATGAAACACTTTATGGATGGCGATGTTTTATTCCAGAGGTGATGATGCCGGAGTTCTTCACTTATGTCATGTAATCGTTTCATAGAGAGTGACTGAAGATGAAACAACCATAAGCGAAAATGGAACGGTGTGAAGCAACGGTAGATATGAACGATATCGTAGGTTTAATCATATAAGGGAAAAGGCAGCGAAGTAATGGCAGATTGGGTCACGGTACCTGATTGAGAGTCTACAGAGTAGGGTTTTTTTTTATTTGGAAGGGGAACAAATGGATTGAATAATATATGGATCCAGATAATATTAGTTGGGCGGGTTGATCCGAAATAATACAATTTTAGTGAATATGGGTTAAATTAGTGAATATGAGTTAGCAAAGAGAGGAGTGGTGAGAGGTTGACAAGTGACAAAATATAGTAGCCTTTTATTAGAGTAGTAAGATACTTTATAGGGACATGGAAAAACACTGCACCACCGTTTGGAAAACCAATAAAAATACATTAGACCACAATATATTAAATTTTCAAATCCGTGTCAAAGAATTACTTATATCCTCGGGTCGGTCGGGTTTTGCACACCCCTATTCTTAACACAGTAATGAACTTGAAAATTAATATTACTAAAAGTGTTTTCAAAGCTTAATCCAAGTATGTTAAAATGGTGGAGACCAAAAGTGTTGAGTGGTCTTGTTTGTAATATTGTTTCAAACACTTACGTTTTAGTCATAATGTTACTCTCTTAATAGTTAGGGGAGAGTCTATTGGTAACCTCCACATTATAGAAAACTCGTACTGATGATCTCTACCACATTACCGATAAGTTATAAACATGATCTCTAACTAGTAAGAACTCTATATAGAGGATTAGCGACCCTTACCAATATTCAAGAAAAGGGTAGCAAGGCAGCAACCATGTTGTGTTGGCGGGTTGAATCTTTGTACCCAAACACGACCCATATTGATGTTTGCGTCAAGGATATCAGCCATAACATTGACACTTCAAAATCGTGTAACCTGATTATGATCAGTTTAACTAGTCTTTCTAAACGAGTTAAACATGCTGACTAGAAAAATAAGTTATATACGGGCTAAGAGGTTCTAAACAGATTTTATCTAACTTAATAAAAAGTACACATAAACACCTGAAGATATTCAAAATTAAGAATTCTAACTTCTTCTATCAATAACAAGCCAATTTTTTCTCTCGAAGTTGGCATATATGCAAAGATAATACACCAATCATTGGTTTGTATTATTATAGTTACAATACCCTACACGTCGTCCTAATGGCAAATGTTTGCTTAGAGAATAATCTTTTTTTTGAAACTTAACTTTCATTAAAAAAACACCAAAATACAAGGCAACCTATCACCAAGGAGGGAAAAGGAAGCCAGAAACCAAACAAAATTTTAAACATTAGATCAAAAGAACACCATCGCTCCCAATCAACTACGCCTCTTTTAAACCTATGTTTGTACCACAAAAACCCCAAAATCAAAGCATAAAACTCATTACGATTAAGATTCCTTTTTTATATTTAAAATTTTACTTTTATTAATAAATATAGTGTAATGAAGCTATTTTATTATCAATTAAATATTAAATATATGCATGTAGTAAGAATAAAACAAAAAAGATCATAGTTAGGTAGGAGGTACTAATATTGCTAATTATAGTAGTTGATTAGTTTGTTAGTAATGATATACTAATCAAATACCATGTATCATAATTAGATTTGAACATAGCCATCATCAATCTAGGTACGTGGTAAAAAAAAGAGTTCACTTTTTATGGCATTAAATAGTTTTATGAAAAATTTTCAAAATTTCTCATTAGTAAAGAGATATTCCAGAAACGTTTCTCAAATATCGTAATTTCTCAAATGTCTCCTCTAAAACTTGTTTTCACGCTTAGTTTCGATCTCAAATGTTGTGTCCCGGCTGGTTTGTTGTCCAACCGTTGAATCCCGACTAGTTTGGTGTCCAATCTTCGAATATCGACTAGTTTGGTGTCAAATCTTTGAGTCCCGACTAATTTAACTTTTAGTGTAGTACTTTAGTATTACAACTACTTTTAAATCATTTTTGTTTATATTTTCTAACTTTAATATATAAAGTTTTATAAAATTCAAAATATATCGTTAAAACGTGCTTCTTTTTATCTACGTGTCGACCTAAAATTATTCTAAATCAAGTTGACTTAGATATTGAAAACCAAACTAGTCGGTACACAATGTTTGGTGTCAGATGTCACTTTTTGAGTGGAGTATGAAACTATAGCCCTTGCTAAGATGATCAAATCGACTTTGATTTATTTATATACCTAAAACATAATTGGACCACAAAATTCATTATAAAGAATCACAAACGAACCACTATACTTGTTAATTAAATATCATAACTAGTATTTCGACCCCCGCAAGAAACCACAGTCGAATACATATACAAAAACAAACGACGTGTCATCGAACACACGAAGTGCACACCATAACCAAAACAACACCTGAGTCTATTTTGACGAACAAATAGAACAAAAAACAGTCTCAATTATTTAAATTATTCAACTATTTAGTACCATTTTGTACATTTGACTTTTACCAATTCAGGAAACGTTTCACATGTCCTTCACTTCAAGGTATTGAGGGGCTGTTTAAATATTCATGTGATTTCAAACATGAAAATCATTCAACAGTGTAGCGAAGGTAAAAAAGATGAGAATCTTAATAACAAACACTTGAAAACAATTTTGAAACATAATATTTTCAATAGTCGTTTAATCTGAACTGTTTCAACTGAAACCTGTTTGGACACGAACCAAACCAGCACTTCATATATAACGACCTGATTTGTCGAATCCAACAATCGTCTGAAGAACATAAGCCTCATCGGATAAGGTTCTACATATCGGACTAACCGGAAAAACCAAGACAAATGTCAAGAAACAAAAAAAATTAGTGTTGTCATGTAACACAATGATATGTTATATAATTAATGAAAATAAGGTACACTGAATAATCAACTCAAGCACGCTAAGTAGCCGACTAAGACAAAATTTGTCATTAGCATTACCAACAAAGTGGAGCTCAGTGTCGCCACGGCTGCAACTGAGGTTGCCGCTTGGCGCTGACCGCCATCATTGCCAACAAACAAGACAGAGAAACCGAATCTTGCCACACCACAATCAGCCATGTACAACACCAAGGCAAACACCAAAACCAGTGACTTTTGAGGCATCATTCATTAATGTACAAATACAGATGGAAATATAATATATATAATGCAACCGCTATGGGCTATCACAAAAGAAACTCAAACCCACAAAGATTCAATAGATGGAAGATAGAGAGAGAAACCTTTCAATTGCTGAAAAAGTTATTATATTAATACAGGGATAGGCTCATTTAGCTCATGGGCCTTATCAAACTCGGTACTTAAAACTCAATATTAAAATTGTTTATTAAATAAACTTCAGTTTAAGCTTGATTACTTGTCAAGAGCTATGTTATGAATAGTGCAATTATTATTTTACTTTAGCAAAATAAATTCCAGACAAGATACTTTCATACACATATATTGTACAACACATATTGATCGTTAATGAACTATTTTGTTTTATTAAAAGGGTGAAACCATTCTACTCTAGCTTTTGTCCATTCGTTTACTAAACACTCCTAGACTCAAATAGTTTACCTACTACCTAGTAATTTTACATTCAATCAAACTACCAAACAACCCCTTCACTTTCATACTTAATAACTACATATTTATATTTCCAAATTTTATTAATGTAGGACTGCACTATTTCATAAAAATATCATATTTGCTTCTTTCATAATAAATATTAAAAATATTGATTACAAAGGTATGTTAAATTATTCGATGAAGAGGTCATCGTGTATTGAGTTTAAGTGTTTTTATAACTTGACTGATAATCGAATATGTTATGTATGTCCATTGATTGGACCATAGGACCCACTTAAGAAACAAGTTGACCTCGCAGATAATCTAAATTTATACGCGTATAACTAGTCTAAAAGATTTAAATTTGCTTTTATCTTTAATATTTGTTTGAAATATTAACAAAAGTCTGGAATAAATAAAATATGGAGGACTAAAGCAATAAATGAATCTATACATAAATTTTAGAAGGTAAAACGAAGCTATGAAAGTAGTAAATATTACCAATTCGATCAAAAATCCGATATAATTCGTCGTTTAAATTGGTCTATCCCAAAACCACATGACCCAAATGACGACAGTTCAAAATACTTAACCAGAGTGGATGGTAGACGGTTCTTAGTCCAACTAGTCACTCACGACTCCAATTCCAAGAACATTGGTTGAGACACAAGTACTAAAGATTAGTGTCATGACACACCAACACGCCGTTAAATATTTTTTATGTGTTGCTTAATATACGATACTCATTTTACTTGTTATTTACATATCTAACATTTTAATAACATGTTAAAAGTAACATGAGAATTTAAATGAGAAAACAACATAACGAGTATGTTGCAACAACTCTCTTTAAGCTACAACCTGGATTGTCGGGTTTGGCCTAGTAAATCTTCTAGAATTTTCTTAGCATCCATAACAAAAGACCTTGTTCAATAATTCATTGTCGGACGTTTCATTTATTTATAAGTGGAATAGTTGGGTACCTAAAAAAGTAAACATTGGAAGGTGGAAAATGGATAGACTATCGACTCTTGTGGCTTTATCTAAAAGAAACATTAAGGTGGGTTCGGTGGCTTGTGGATTATGACGAAGATACGAGTGGTCATCTACTCACGTCTATACCACTTTAGGTTGGAAATTTGTTAGTAATTGCTGTCACATTCCTCCCATCTATACCTTTTTGATGCGTAGCTTGCTTTAGTATGATGAAATTTGCAATTTGGGACTCGGAAAAACAAGGTTTTATATGGGATCATTTGCATGGTGTGTTGGTGCATTTGGAAGACTAGGAACGAAACCATTTTCTCAAATAAAACGGCTTGCTTCTCCAAAATTGTTAATGATATTAAATCTTTGGGTTTTCTTTAGATAAAATCATTCGTCTTTCAAAAATTTGTCATGAAAAGATTGATGTAATTCTATGATGTAAGTCTTGTTGTCTATTTTTCGGTTTCTAACTTCTTGTTAGTTGGTTATTAATGAAATTTGCAACTCAAATAAAAAAAGAAAAAACAATTAAGAAAAAAAGTAAATTATCTTATTTTCAAGTAAACAAAAAATAAAACCAATAAAAGAAAAATAATAAATATATCATAACAATATAAAGTACAAGGACCTTTATTGACTTAATTTAAAATAAAGGGACCAAAATGGTCCAAATCATAAGAACTCAAATCTATACAAACTTTAGAAGGTAAAACAACGCTACGAAAGTAATAAATATTGCAAATTCAATTGAATCTCTGATTCAGTTAGCCGTTTAAACTAGTCTATGCTAGGACCACATGACCCAAATGATGAAAATTCAAGTATATTTAACCAAAGTGGTTAGTTGACGGTTCTTAGCCCAACCAGTCGCTGGCGACACCAATTCTAAGAACACTGGTTGAGATCCAAGTAGTAAAGATCAGTGTCACGTGACACCATCGTGTCGTTAAAATTCTTTTACGTGTTACACAGTAATGACACTCATTATAAGTGCTATTTACTCATATGGCAATTCATTAACACCGATTCTCCTTTACTTTAGAAGGATGACACAACTATAAAGTTATTAAATGTAAAACAACATAAGGTTATCTGTAGTGGAGAGACTACATTGGATGGTGATCTTTGACATGCGGTGTCACGTCAGCAAAGAGACGATTTTCATTTTAGGTTATAGTGGTTTGTAGCCCAATATTGTCTCATAACAGCATATATATATCACACATAATAATAAAATATTTTTATTATTATTATTATTATTCTCAAATCCATTTCCGACGACAAATACAAGTTCTCCAAATCGGCCCAAAATCGCCAGGGGACGATGTTCACAGTGAAAGTACTCTCGATATAATAAAATTCAAATACAAAGTACAAGGACCTTTATTGACTTTAATTCAAAACCAAGAGACTAAAAGCATCCAAATAAAAAGAATAATAAAAAGAACTCAAAACCTTCTCTTTCTCACTTATTATTTCCTTTACTTCTCTTTCTCTCTCACTCATTCATCACTTTCTCTCTCTGAAAACACTCTCTGTACTGTAGAGAGAGAATCAATCAAATCATCACAATTCACACACACACACATTCCTCTTTCATTTCACCACTACAGGTATATTATACATTTACATTGGATCTGAAGCTCATTTCTGTAACTATAAATTATTATTATTATTACCCACAAGACAAAATTGTCAGCTTTACCCATAAATATTTATCAATTTTGTGGCTAAATTTTCAAATTTGAAGCATACCCTTATTAAATAAATGAATTTGGGGTTCTTTTTGTTGATGCCCACCAGGTGTTTGTGAAAATGCTGAGGCTGATTATTCGAGTTATTATCGATTTGAAGTATCCCCATTGCATTTGTGTATTAATTAAAGCTTACCTGATGTTGATTTCGGTTTAATTAATACCAATTTTTGGTTGAAAACTTGAAATGCTGATTTTGGAGTTGTGTTTATTAATGCCCACTAGGTGTTTGTGAAAATGCTTATTGCTTTCGAGGCTAATTATTCGAGTTGTTTCCAATTTGAAGTATACCCATTACGTTTGTGCGTTAGTTAAACCTTACCTGATGTTGATATTTGTTTTTTAATGCCCACCAGGTGTTTGTGAAAATGCCCGAGTGAGATTTACATTGGTAAAGGTTGGTAGTAATTAGGTACTGTGGAATTAGCGTTTCGCTTGATGATTTCAAGAAATTAGAAAGCTGCATTTGATTATATTTCTTGTAACATTTGATGTCTGGAGCTCCAAGAGTTAAGTCATTCCATGCAACCGAGTCAAAATCAAGATCAATCAACGGGATTGCAGCCCAAAAACCTGTGTCGAAAACATCAAAAACGACTGATATGTCACCTGAGAAAGGTGGGAAAAACCAAGGGGTTGCCACGTCATCGCCTCCTTTTAGTTCAAGAGGTGTTCCTTCAATCTTACGCCGACAGGTGTCACTTAATGCTTCGTGCTCTTCTGACGCGTCTACTGATTCGTTTCAAAGCCGGGCGTCAACTGGTAGGATTTATAGAAGTAGTAGCTTTGGTAGAGGAAGAAGACAATTGGGTTCAAAATCAAAAATTGTGGTTATTGATAGTGGTTCCGAAATTGCAACTGATGAGTTACAAACCAAGAAAAGATGTGCTTGGGTTACATCAAGTTCAGGTATTTAAAATATTTAAAAACTGAACATTATTCTTGTATTATTGATATTGTTAACGTATCACTATAGTTAATTGCAAAGCAGTGTATATCATCATTCATACGTTACATTGTATATGACTTTTACTGAAATTGTTACTCATTTTGATTCAATGGATTATTTCTTCCGGTTTTTGTGGAAATTGTGATAATTTTGAGCTCGTTTGCTGACGTGTGATGCAAAATTTTTAACTAGATCAATCGTACATGGTTTTCCACGATGAAGAATGGGGAGTTCCTGTGCATGATGACAAGTATGTCTAAACTCTAAAACAATAATTTTTTAAACATACCACAGTATGATTATATTGCTTATTTTCGACTTTGTGTCAAATGGTTTGTTAAATTATGTAGAAAATTATTTGAGCTGCTTGTGCTTTCGGGGGCGTTATCAGAGCTAACCTGGCCTGCGATTCTCAACAAACGACATCTTTTTAGGTACTGTTTTATTGTTTGGTATTCCATTTTGACTTTCTTTGACCAGTGTGTTTGTGGGTTTTGATCTATGGTTATTGATGCAGGGAAGTTTTTGCTGATTTTGATCCGACGGTTGTTGAAAAGTTCAATGAGAGGAAGCTAGTGGGACCCGGGAGTGCGGCAAGTTCTCTTCTTTCTGAGCTTAAACTGCGGGCCATAGTCGAAAATGCTCGCCAAATGTCTAAGGTAGATCCTCTGAATCCCACTGTTATTATTCTTGTAGTTGTATTAATTACTGGTGTCGGTTTTAATTATTTTACTTAGGAACGGGTCAAATTGGGTTATGGTTTGTCTCTAACGGGTCAATCGGGTCGAAAGTTACCCAAAGTGTGCTTGTAATACAAATTTAGAAAAAAAGAAGTGTTTTTAAGTTAACCTGACATGACCCGTTTTGACCTGTGGCTCAACCCCTAATGTATGGTACAATTAATTAGGCATGTAAATAAACCAAACGTTTAGTGAACCGTTCATGAACCTTTCTGTGGGAAGTTTGTTTATGTATGGATATTTAATATACAAACGGACATAAACAAAATACTTTGTTTATTTAGTTAAATGGATGAACATGAACACATGTCTCTTTGTTTGTGTTTGTGAATGTGCATTTCTGTTCGTTCACTTGAATTCGTTTATGTTTTTTGTTTACGTTCATTTGTTTTCCTTAGTTTTACGCAAATTTAAGTTCGTTTACATTCATTAATATATTCATTAAATTTTGGTCTTATTACAATTTAGTCTAGTTTTAGTAACTTTTTTAGGCCCAACAAATTGGTGTTCGCGTTTATTTTTAACTGGTTTTAGCTCGGGTTTACTCGTCCATCTGTATTCAGCTATGTACGTTCCTTTACGTTTATGAAGCGTATTGTGAACGAATGAACATGAACATAAACACGTTCATTTTCTTAACAGACGAACACGAACAAGAAAACCCCGTTCGCTTAACTGTTCTTGCTTGGTTGTTTGTTTGGTTAAAGTTAACGAACGGAACGAATACGAACATGCTCTATTCGTGTTCATTATGTTTGTTTACAAGCGTACAATTAATGTACGTTACAACCCTAAAAAACTAATATGATTTCATTTCAAGATCTAAGAAGGTTGATCCTTGCATCAGTGCATGACCTTAATGCTATCTAGTACAGTTGGATTAGATCACTCATAATAAAATAAGGTGTTGTACATCATACGTTGAAGGTTAGGAATTTTAGCTATAAGAAAGGGCTACCCTTTAGCATTATTAGGTTTTAATTGTGCCCACAATGATAAGTTACCTTCATCCCTTTGGTGGCATCCCTTGCTCAATGCTAGTATTCTCAATGCCAATCTAATCTGTTTTCAAAGAGTTGTACTCTGTGCAATGCAAGGTGTACATTGCACTGGATTCAGGTGGTTGCAGCCATGTTAAAGAGTTGGCCATTACTTATTGATGACATGACATATTTGAATGAAATGACAAGTTCTGGTAGAGTAGGTGCAAATTAATAGTGGTCCTGAGTTTTATTCAATTTGCGTGATTATTTATCTATTTTCTGTATAATGTTGACCTAAAATTAAACATTTTTTATTAATTCTTTCTTGAAGTGTCGCCTTCATTCACATAATGATAACCCTTCAAATATAATGCAATTTGGTAGTTGGTGAAATAATATGGCAAAACTCTAATTTATGTCCTTGTAGTTATCTAAATTTAACAATGTGATCACTCTAGTTTAGTTATTCTAAGCTTTCGATTAATATAAGTTAGTTATATCACGGTGTTCATAAACCGTTGAAATTGAACGAACCTTGAAAACTGAAGTCGATTAGTTCAGACGGTTTGAGATTTTATATGGTTTGGTTCACGGTTTTTTGGCATTTAAAAAAAATAGAGTAAATTACACGGATGGTCTTTGTGGCTTTGTCCGAAATTTGGATTTCGTCTTTAAAGTTTAAGAAGTTACTGATTTAATCTCCACCAAGCTTTTTGTCTTTCATCCTGGTTCAAATGGGTAATGTGGTTAATTAAATTGACGTATATATCCCTGATGTGCCGCTCACATGTGATTTTAAGCAGCAAAAATTAACCCCTTATTTGGATTGGGATGAAAGAGAAAAAGGTTGGTACGGACTAAATTCGTAACTGTTAACTTTAGGGACGAAATTCAAAACCTGGACCAAACCACAGGGATCATTCATGTAATTTACTCTTTTTGTTTGTTTTCGGTATGCAGTTATATATATATGTATTATTTTCATAAACCGTTCTTCTCATTTTAAAAGATTTAATACATATAAACGATTTTGAAAAAAAAGTTTAAATCAATTCAAACTGCCAATCCGTTCAAACCGAACCGTAGATAGCAGTTCGGCCCATAATATTCATCAAAACCATACCGTTAACACCCTTAAGTTTTATCAAGAATAGCATGTTCTAGCAACAAGTTAATATTGTGTTTTTATCATCACGTGTCGGAAATTTAGTAGTCTATGTCTAATTTCCATATAGATGAAAGTTAAACAAGTCGATAAAGTTTACACCTTTACGACTTTTGAATCTACATGCAAAAATAAGAAAATTGTTACATAGAAACTAATAAAAGCATTCTTCTTAAACCCAATGTTGGTTAGTGATATTTGGTTAAAGGGCTGTACCATATGCAGTCAAAGTAGTACACTCTCCAGTCAAAGTTGTACTAACTTTCTGCAGGTTTTACCGATGTCAGGTAATAGATGAATTCGGATCATTCGACAAGTACATTTGGAGCTTTGTGAATTATAAACCTATTATTAATAGATTCCGATACCCTCGACAGATTCCCGTGAAAACACCAAAAGCTGATGTCATCAGCAAAGATCTCATGCGAAGAGGTTTCCGTTGCGTGGGCCCCACGGTTATCTATTCGTTCATGCAAGTGGCGGGTATAACTAATGATCATCTATGCACTTGCTTTAGATTTCAGGAATGCTTGTCGATCGCAGAGTCCGAAGAGGTCAAAATCAAAGTCAAAGAAGATGAACAGAAAACCAAAGAAGGATTGGAATCATGCATATGTAACGGGATTGAAGATTTGAATTTCGGTTCGGGTTAATGAAAGTTTTAGTTATGCTTCATTTGAGGTAGTTATGTATGATGATCCAAAAACACTCATATTTGTAGATTTATGATTATCAAAACTTAATTTCTAAAGACTTGACTGTTGATTATGGTTAACAAGTTTGTATAGTTTGGAAAATTTAGAAGCCAAAAGTGTTGAGAAAATAGTAACACCATCAAACTATCTATAATCTCTAATAAAAGCTTGCCACTTGTCACTTTTAAATTTAATCTCACCTTTATTAACAAATTTATAATAGTAAAATAATAGTTATCATTTTTTAAAAATTTATGCTTCAAAATTTGTTAATTTAATATTTACTTCATATTTTTTTTCCAAACATTTGATATTTATAATTATTTTTTACCTTAAAATTAATATAAAAACTATTGTAAAACGAATGTATTAATAGTGTTTAACGGATTTATTGTTTCTTGAATACTGATTATTTATTAAATATTGTATTTTTAAGAAATACTCGTGTAATACACGGGCCCCAAACTAGTGTGTAATACTTATTTGTTTATAAACTATTTTATTCACTAATTAATATAATGATAGTTAAAGTCATTGCCTTATAATTTGTAATGATTAAATACATTATTAATAGTGGATACACTATAGAACCATTTAAAAGATTACAATGTTTTCACTAATGATAAATTGATTTTTAAATGTTTTCACTAATATATATATAGTGTTTCCTAATGTATACATTGTTGGGCATGTTAAATACGATACTGGTTTTAACTTTTAAGTAGAGAAATATAAGAAAAACGAAATACTTACTATGTTGTCGTGGGGTAAACATGACGCTCTACATATGATTATGTAAACGTCTTATATTTTGTACTATGTATTAAAAATGTTGCGTTAAATAACTTGCCACAACCAAATTATACATTGTACCCCTGAAGTTTCACTAATTACACAATTAATCCATAACTTTTAATACGGTAATCCTCAAGTTCACAATTTTTTAGTATGATAACCCAAGTTTTTAACATACGTACCGAATGATGCTCTGTTGCATCGCCGTCACAACATGCCGGTTTTCTTTCTCTCGACATATAACATGCCCCCCCCCTACAACGCGTGGGTTAATGATAGCACCCGGTTTGTAGTTAATATAATTAATAGTTTTCACATATATAATTTTGATTTAGTGTAGGTGTCGTAACAAACTTAATCGATACCGACCGAATTTGAGTCAAGCAGCCACAACGTGGTGGTTCTAAAAGATTCAAATACAAAATGGTTGACAAATATACAATAGTTAATTTTGATGACTAAGACCGTTTTAAAACAAATAACTATTAACTCGATCACTAACTTATATTATTATAAGCTCAAGGTAAACAATAAACTTGTTGCCCACGTATTAGATATTTATTCTTTTAAAACTGTGAATTTTTCTTTTTCTTTTAAGGTCATTACGCTTTTTTAAATTGGAGAGCTTTGTTGCCCTATAATTATGGTCAGACTATGTTGGTTTAGTCGGACTCACGCTAGCTTCATAGTTTGCCTTGAGTGTTTCCCTGAGAAACCATATCGTCGGCTATCACTAGACAGCCGTTGTGCTGACACAAGAACAGAACCCTCTTGTGTAACACGCGGTGGGAGGAAAACCCAAGTGAGCTCGGGATTCGAACAGACTACTCATAAGGCCTGACTCAAATTATCCATTGTTATAATTCACCGAAAATGATACAAGTGAGAATCAAACTTGGGTTTTCACACGAAAATCCTGGTCTCCCTATCATTAGGCCACCGGTTGTGATAACAAGAGCTCGTTATTATTTAAGATTCATATATAAAGTAAATAATTTTGATGACTAAAACCGTTTTAAGGGGGTGTTTGGGATTGCTTCTTAAAAGTGTTTATGGCTTTTTGGAGATGCAAAATATCCAAAATGCCCCTCCAAATGCACCTAAAAGCTCCAAATTGGTGCTTTTAGGTGCTTTTGAAGGGGCATTTTGAATATTTTGCCTCTCCAAAAAGCCATAAATACTTTTAAAAAGCAATCCCAAACATGCTCTAAAACAAACGATCACTAACTTCTTAAGTTCAAGGTAAACAATAAACAAATAAATATAAACTCAATAACGCATTAAGCCTTTTTATGTATTTAAGCTTTTAACTTACTAAATCCTGTTAAGTTTTAACATGTTACAATTACTAAACATAATACAATAATAAAAATAAGAGTAAAGTGTCATTTTCGTCTTTGTGGTTTGAAAAATAATACGAATTTAGTCCAAAAAGTTTATTTTTTGCATATGGACCCTCCACGTTTCCCAGTTCTTTCCAATTACATCCAAATCACTAACCCCGTTAAATTTTATCGTTAAGTTAGGGGCAGACATGTCTTTTCACAATTTCTTTATTATAATACTTATTTAAGTGAACTGCGGTTTTCGTCCCTCTGGTTTGTCCAAATTTGCAGTTTTGTTCCAGTGGTTTCAAATTTGCAATTTTCTTCCCTATGGTTTTATTTCACTTGCAATTAAACCTGAATTTTCTAATCTCGTTAAGTCCGTTTGTTAACCCATTTCGTGCCCATCATGTGACGATCATTTTTATCATTTTTCTCCCCAAATAAACCTTAGTCCTAATTCTCGACCCCCCTCGCGTGAGGGGTGGGGTGCATTTGGGGAAAAAGGAAAAAAGAAGGAACAAAACTGCCACTCGAGTAAAGGGCACGCTGATGTGTTTAACGACCATACTTAACGAGATTAGGGAATTCGGGTTTAATTGCAAGTGAAATGAAACCATATGAAAGAAAATTGCAAATTTAAAACTACTGGACTAAAACTGCAGATTTGGACAAAACAGAGGGACGAAAACCGCAGTTCACTTAAATAAGTATTATAATAAAGAAAGAGTGAAAAGACACGTTTGCCCATGACTTAACGATAAAATTTAACGGAGTTAGTGAATTGGATGTAATTGGCAGTAACTGGGAAACGTGGAGGGTCCATATGCAAAAAATAAACATTTTGGACTAAATTCGTATTATTTGACAAACCATAAGGACGAAAATAGCACTTTACTCTAAAAATAACTAAAACTAATTAGGAAGAAAACGGCATTGACTAACTAATACAATTGAAGAGTCAACTAAACTCATCAACATATCCGACCCAATATGACCCGAACCGAAAAGGGCTACGGGTACCGGTAGGAACCGGTTCCGGGTCGGGTCAGGTTCACAATGTAGAGGTGCGCAAACCGGGTATTTTTATGAACATGAACGGTTGGAACAAGTTCCGGGTATGGTTAACAAAAGTTAAAACCGGGTCGGGTAGGAATCGGTTCATGGTATAGTCAGGTATTTGACCGGGTATTCCGGGTTTCGGGACGGGTTGGATTTTTACTGGGTAAAGGTGGAATCAGGTTCGAAGGGTCTGGTTCGGGTCTAGTTTAAGGTACAGGTCTAAAAAGAAACCCAATATCATGTCATACCCGCGAGTCAGATACGGGTAGGAACCGGTTCCGAGTCGGATTCGGAACCAGGTATTTTGTGCACCAGTAGTCCATTATATAGAAAGGATACTAGCAAAAATTGTTTTAAGAGAAAACGGAAGAATTTCGAACATTTTTATTCATTCCATCATAATTTTTCGAATAATATTTGGGTTGGCCCATTAAGATTTGTGAAAACATACAAGACGTGAAGACACCAATCATATTCTAAAAGGTTGATAGGTTTATAAATGGTTGATGGGTTTGCCCGGCCCAACTGTTTACTAAAAGAAACAAAACTGATCATTTTGAGTTTTCACCTTTCTTTCCATTTTATTTAGACACCTTTAAACTATCCACTTACATCCCATATGTTAGAACTAGAACAGCGACGGACTAAAAAAAATTTTTATAGAGGTCGGAAAATTTTTCAGTTAATTATCGCTATATATTCACATGGTCGGTTGAGATTTACACTATAATAGTACAAAAAAAGAAAATTTTCATAGAAAATGATCGACCATCTGTGCCACAAGGATAGGTCCGTCTCTGGTTAAACATACACATGTTTTATAATTTGTTTTAAGTAATATGTGTTTCTTCGTCTTGTTGATAAAGTTAATTGCTAACGTATCATAATGAGTTTCAGATATCTTCTCTCATTTTATCTTTACATATATGTATTGTAACGATATTTTGCATATAAACTTTCTATCTCCACCCACACCCTAGAGTAGAACACATGGTTTACAATTTTAACTCGTAGCCAATAGGGTCGTCACTGAAAATTCAAGTGTCCAAGACAAGTATTGAAAAATAGGTCTTATATAATTATTTTTTTTCAAAAGATCAGCGATAATTGTAATAGAAATATAGAAAAGGTTATTGACTTACTATAGCAATAACATTTTAGGCATTTTGGTTTTTGGAACATCGAATTCTCATTATTTAAGGTTAATTTTCTTATAAATACATATAAAAAAATTACCATGCATTTATCGAGACCATACCTTATACGCCGGCCAAGCCCTGTATGAGATCTAAAACAGCCCTGGTATCCGGCAACTCACCATAACAAACCAACCTTTATAATACTTATACTATTATTTTAATTTCTAGTTTATATTTAAAGAAAATACGTAGATTTCCTTGGTTATTTCAACTATTACCTCTTGCAGAGAATTTCGTATGCGAAATTTATAGTTCAGAATCATAATGATAAGAGCATGGACTTTTAATATTATATCAAACTTAAATTTCTAGTTTATTTTGAAAAACAAAAAATACGTAAAGGGATGTGAGCTTTTGAAAATATAGGAGTGAGATCTGGTATACATAAAATTAATAAATTGTTGTGAGTGTATTAAAAAAGAGAAAAATAATAATATAAGCTTATGTGAGTATGACAAAGATGAAGATAAAGAATGTGATGTGTGAGCTTATAAAAATATAGGGGTGAGATCTGGTAGACATAGAATTAACTTACTAAACATATAAATAACTGAATTAATTATCATTTTGAACTTGAGTAATAACATTATAAAAAATAAAATAATGTAATAATAATTACTTTAGTTCAAAAACTATAAAATAATAATAATTACTCTAATGTTAACATAATTACTCTAGTTATTTGTACATTTCTTATAATAAACATCATTTATATTTGATTCAAACCCTGAAAATATAAACAAATTTTAGAGAAAAATGTATTTTTGTTTTTGTTAAATTATATCGATGGAGATATAGAATGCGATGTGAATGTTCTTAAGTCCTTTTTAATAACATTCTACATATTTTTAACAGTAATTTTACATTGTTTTTTTTTAAGGCAGATGTTTAGTTTTAAAAAAATACGTCAAACTGTAAATAAAGGTTGTAGTTCTAAATTTGATTAACTTATCAAGAAAATTATAATGTGCTTAAAGGAAAAAAGAAATATGATGATGTAAACAATGGATAAGAAGAGAAAGCACAATAAAAAAGGGAGAAAAGTGAAGCAAGAATCGAAATGTTTTTCTTTTCTTCTAGGCAATAAAATGCACTTGAATAACGAATACTCAACGAAACTTAAACGTTTTCTAACAAAGGAGATGTCAACCCATTTATTAGTTCATAACAAATAACAAAATAAATAAGTTAAAATCAAGCATGTCTTGTTTAATTTAAGAGAGCTTAAGATCAACTAGTTAATAATTGTTTAAACTTGAATTTAACTCGGGCTTGATTTATATCAAATATTCAATAATAATGAGATGTATAGTGTATACACGTATAAATTTGATACATAATGAAAGATTATTAGAAGAATACCACGCTCCTAATCAAAGTCTTTACTTTAATTATATTTTATATATTTTTAATTTAAAAAATATTTGTCCAAGTTAATTAAACTAGAATAAGTGCCCGCGCGTTGCTGTGGGTTCACACAAATTATCTCATCATATTGGGTTGTATCGTTTGGTGTAGCATGTTATGGGTTATTTGTGCGAGCGCGCTGCCGCTTGTGTTTGTGGTTTGTTGGATTTTTTTGTGCTGGGGTGCACACTAAAATATCGTGTGTTGTATTGGATGCATCGTGTTTTGAAAAATATATGTTAATAAAGTAGGTTTACGGATTTTGTGATTTTTTAGCAACATAAATGATTGGTGAGTAGTAAGAGTTTATGCACTTCGCAAAGGGGTCATATGAAAGTGTTAGCGATGACATCTTTGTTACCTAGTATATCTAGATCGGTTCGGTTTGGTTCGGTTTAGAACCGATTTAAACTTGCTTTTCTTAAACCGGTCCGGTTTTAAAACCGGTTTGGTAGATCATAAGAGTAATCAGTCCCAGAACTGGCGGTTTGGGTTGGTTTAAGTGAACCCGGTTTTATTGTCAAACTGGTTCGGTTCGGTTTGCATAGAACTGGTCCCATATCGGTTTTTTCAACACCTCTGCTTGCCTTCATTTATGTATCTTCATTTATGTATACAAAAGCCCAACCACAAATAACCGAAACATAGACAATTTGGATTGATTTAACATCCATATTAGTCGGTTCATATAAAGCAAAGAATTAGCGCAACAACCTAAAACAACCATGTAGCTTGCAAGTACAACCTGTAAAAGCTTTTTTCGTTTGAACAGTTAAAAACTAAAAAAAAATGAACTGGTAGTATATACATGAAAAATGTATATAGATAATAAATACCAACATAACATGATTAACACATAAAGAGAATCTATTCACCCGAGTACTAAATGTAGTTACAAAACAAAATTGGATTGATATTAATTTTTACTATACACAATGACTTCGAATATCTTAGTCAATGTCTGCTCAAGATTTTAATTTATGCTCATCAAATTCATATTTGGAAACAACATCAAACCTTTCAAAAGTTTCCTTAACAATAATTGTTGCAGGTAATGATTTGGATGAATGCACCACAGTGCGTTTGGTTGCCCCATATCATATGCAGCAAACCTAAACAAACAAAAGATAAATGAATTAATAAAAAAAGTTATATGTAGCAAAAAGCGAAATATTCTTTTAAACAAGTTAATACCATTTAAAAGTTCTCTTCAGTTGGACTTTCATTTGATTGAAGTTCTTCCTAATGATGATGGGAAACGACTCTTCATACACCGAGCCCGTTACCTGCTATTAATAAAAATATATGTTCTGGTTTGATTGCTGCCAAAGGACCATTTTACCCTTCAGAGAGTCTTTCACGAGGTAAGCCAGAGTTCGGATGGAAAGATTATGCTGCATTCCGTTCAGCAGAGCCACCAAGGGTTGATGATCTCGTTCCTAATAATAACTGATAAAGCGATCCGGCCTTTGTTTGACTTTGACTTGAATGTTGGAGTTGAAGATGTTGGTCAACACAATGAACCAACAATATCCATTATACAAATACATCGTTATTACGATCACAATAAAGTTCTTCAATACGTAGGCAATTTTGTTTAGCAAATCAATCATACACGAGCATCACGCAAAAAAAAAAAGGTAATCGATAGCAAAATGTGTGATTGGAACATAACTCCAGTCACTCCGAGTTATGTTCGTGAAATTAGGTCATTCATAAGAGAACAATATTATATCAATTCGAGGTTTTAGCGAGCCAATCACAAGTCATTTACCCCAAAAAAGAATACTCTTAAATCTCCACAATTATACAAAATAATCAAGTTTTTAAAATAACTTATACCACACAATTTCGGTGGGATTGATTCGAGTCTCAATGATTTTCAGCCGAGCCTCACTTTCCTTTTGATTGTTTATTTTTTTTCACTCTTTTTTTTTTTGTGAATATTTGAATCCACCATCATATGATTTGTTCTAACACAATGACTCCATATGGTGGACCACCGACCACCATATCCTGTACTTTGCAACTGAATAATATGAAACTTGTGTCAGGACCTATATAATAAATCCAAACTAACTAAACCATGTGGCTCAACTTTTAAACAATTAATTACATGGCTAACATGGATAGATGGTAGTAGCAAAGCCAAACCTCAGCCTAAAATACACCTAATTGTACTGGTAAAAAAAAGGTAGCTTCATTATCGAGAATATATATGTTGACTTAAGTTGTGATGTACAACAGGCGGTTGACAAACCTCGTGCAAGTACCTTAACAGAATCATTCGCTAGCACAAAACTGTATTTAAGATCACAACAAATGTGTAAATACTTAAGGGCTTTCGCGATTTAAAGTCCCATTTCACAATATTCATAGAAACAGTTTTCTGAATGAGTTCAAACACGGAAAATAGTTCAGTAGACTAAAAGATAAAACTTTATCTTAGTACTCTATGTACACCATATAGCAATTGCCATAGGAACTATGAAAGATTAAAAGTTAAGCAGAAACTATTAAAAAAGGGGTTTATTATAGGTACCGCATATATGAAGATGGCTACACTTCATAACTCACTGCTCCGTATACAAAATTTAACATGAAATGAACAAAACCCCAAGCTGCACTGTGACTACAATGTCCCTTGTAATCAATCTGCAACCAATTAATTCAAGTTAGCCTACACCTGCAGTTTGACTAACAAAAGTCAACAAACTGACTGTTACCAATTTACCTTTGCTACTTTTAATCAAGATTATAGGATCCAGTTATTATATATTTTTTTAAATCGCGACAATCATACATTAAATGTAGGGTGTATCCATCTAAATTAAGTATAAACACAACTATCAGATTTGAAGAAAGTCAATCAAAAGTTTAAGAGAGTGATATCAATATGCTCCACACACGCCAAATGAAAAAACATTAAACAACCATGTCAATATTATTATTATTAGTAAGCATAATAATAAAATAAATAAACAAATAAAATATTATAACAAAACCATAAAGATAATGGAAACACATATAACAAATTCTTACCACATCGGCCACTTGAAGAACTTCATCCATCGATGATGCTCGTCTCCAGGTAACATGTTGTTCTCCATTGGCTTCCAAGAATTGACCATAGGCTGCAAATTGTTAATGCATATTAGTTCATATATGATTACAGTAGAATAACTAAAGTTCATATATGATTGCAGTTAAATAACTAACTATATGTTAAAAAAATGTACAAAACGGAGTGAAACATGCCTGAACCTCAGAATCAACAATTATGCCAGGATTGTATCACCTTCAATTATCGACCAAAAAAACGAATCATTTGTAACACACAAGCCTAAACGGAATTTAGCATTCAATACGAAATCAATACCCTAAACGCTCATAAATTGGCCGTTGCAGTATATTATTGATGGAAATTCGCCGGAAGTTCACTTATAGAGTCGCCTGAGATGAATGCGTGTCGCTGCCAGTTAATTTAGCGGCGTCTCTCTAAAGGCGTCTTAAATTTGCCAAATGACCATTTTGTCTATCAAATATGTTTTATATGTAATATAGATATAGATAAATGAGTAGATTTGGTCTTTTCATTTACAACTAACAGAAAAATCTAACAAAGTTAGCTAAAAATACAAATAGATAAAATATGAAAACCTTATGCCTTAAATTGATATGAAAACATGTGTTGATACTCAGCTAGTCATTGTTAAACCTCATGGATTCAAGCCGAAATTAACTTTAATTAATTATTAGACAGAATTACAAATTTTGTCCTTTAAAAAAAGCCAAATTACGGTTCGTGTCCTTATTTTAGTTTCCTTGCAGGCGGTGTACTTTAAACTTTTTTTCCTACAAGTTTTGTCCTTTACGCTAACTGGGTTAGAAAAACTCAGTTAAATACCCTCATGTGAGGCGCATGTGAGGGTATATTGGTCTTTTCAACGAGGTGGTTCAGATATATTATTGTAAAAAATAAATAATATATATTAAAGATATACTCTCTCTCTCTCTTCTAGTCTTCTCTCTCTCTCTCTCTACTCCTCTCCCTGTCTCCACAGTCCACACCAACACCACCATGATTTTCTGGACAAAGGCTGCTGCATCTCGGGCCATGACTCAGATCCACCACCACCATAATTTTCCGGCGATCCCTGAGCAGATCTGAAACCACAGTGATGTTAGGTGTAACCCTAGATCCAACAGGGTATCCGAGCTTGTTCTTGATGGGTTCGGGTTATCCGGTAATTGGGGGTGTGGATTTCGTGGGTTTACGGCGGCGGGTTTACGGTGGATTTACGGCGGCGGATCTGCTCATGGATATCCAACAGGGTATCCGGTGGGTTTACGGCGGCGGCGGAGGTGGTGGTGAGAATTGTGGGTGTGGGTTTCGTGGGTCAGTGTTGGATTGTCGCCGGAGTTAGAGAAATTGGGTGATATGGTGGGTTTGAGATCTAGGGTTAATGATTTGGTGGTGGTGGAGGTAGAGGCGAAATGGGTTGGAGGTGGCCGGATCCGGTGGTGGTGGATGGGTTGGAGGTGGCCAGATCCGGTGGTGGTGGTGGCCGGGTTTCGACCAGGTTGTTTAGATGGGTGGTTTAGATGGTTGACCGGGTGGTGGTGGTTGTAGATGGGTGGTTGACGGCGGCGGTGGGAATGGAATGGAATCTGCAACGGGGTGGGTGGGGGTATGGTGGCCGGAGTGGTTGTGATATGGTGATGGTGTGGTGATGGTGGCGTAGAGAGAGAAAGAAGAAAGAAAGGAGGGGGAATGTGTTATAAATTTGCAGGTACAGGCGAAAAGACAAAAATGCCCTCACATGCGTCTCAAGTGAGGGTATTTAACTGACTTTTTCTAACCCAGTTAGCGTAAAGGACAAAACTTGTAGGAAAAAAAAAGTTTAAAGTACACCGCCTGCAAGGAAACTAAAAAAAGGACACGAACCGTAATTCGTCTTATTTTAAAGGACAAAATTTGTAATTGGGTCTAATTATTATTGTTAATATTATTATTGATTCTCTCAAAATTTTAAATCCTTTAGTTCTAATATTTGTTAAATTCCAATTTAGAAAAATATATTATGAACTAAAAAAAAACTTTTAACTTTTGAACTCTTTTAAAGTGTAATTATAAGATATTTTATTTAGTGATGTTAAATCTTTTTATTGACGTTAATTAGACTAGTGGATTTAAAGTATCCATGAAATGAATGAAAAGAAAAAAGAAACCAAAAGCTTTTTCTTTGAAATATTGTAGTGGTAATCATGAAGGATTTTGTCTAGTTATAAAAGCATGTCATCTCATCTTCCCATTCTACATGCACGACATTACTCCCTTTTACTCTTTTTCCTTTATGATAAAGAGGTCAATTTGACTACTCCATATAGGGTCGAGTAATGAGGTAGGGTTGTAAACAAACCAAACAAATTAACACGTGTGAATCGACTGAATGAAACGTACACAAACATGGTTTCAATTTTTTGTTTTGCTTGCTAAAATTTCCGTCATTGTTAATAAAGTTTAGAATGAATGTGATATCGATCTATTCAAGTGCTTGAACACCATACATGATATCGGTAACGAGTTCATAATTTTTCTCAGTGAATGTAAAAGGTGATTCAAGATATAACGGGTCAGGTAAAAACATCACATTCAAAATTGTTTTGAAGTCTTTGATTCTGTTTCTTTTAAAAGTATTTATCATCTAAGAATATTTATTAAATTACTCTCTCCGTCTCATTTTAAATGTCATGGGACTCAAAACACATAAATTAATAAACATTTGATCATTTTATTTTATGAGCTATAAAATGACAATAATGTCTTTTAAGATATAGTAAAATGTTTCTAAAATAAAACATCTAGTATATGTAATAGTAATGGCACAATTGAAAATTCAATTTATATGTATAGAAATGATATTTAAATTGTGACAACCAAAAATGAAAAAATGAACATTTAAAATGGGACAGAGGGAGTAAAAAAAAGAACACATTTTGATTCTTATAAGGCTATGTGTAGTGGAGAGGCTACAAAATGGGGCGACTTGCGTCATGTGACGCCCAATCAGCAAATCATGAGTTTTTGTTTTAAGGGTGTAATGATGTTATAGCCCTATATATATACATATATATATCACACACATACATATATAATAATAATAATAATAATAATAATAAATGAAAAGACATGCAAGGCGACAAGTATTCCCCCCTCCTCCCTCCCCCCACCCCCCCACACCACAATCGCCCTGGGAGAGGGGGGGCGTTCCCTTTAAAAATCGCCCTTGTCGTCCTATATTACCCGTCCACTATAGATAGCCTAAAGGCTAATAAAAACCCTTTTTTTAAGTCCACGAGTATCACAATTTGATTTGGAGCACACAAATTAAACTTTAGTCTATAATAATATAACAAAGGACAACTCCTATTTGAAACCAATAATAATAAACAAACGCACAAACTATTCAGAGACAGCAAGGTAAATGAACAAAACCTAAACGATTTATAAGGCTTCATAAAACACCTTTTTTTATAATAATTACATTATGAATGCACATTGTGTTTTCAAGTTTCTATTTTTTTTATTGTTTAAAGGCTACTGAATACACCAATATTAAATCCAATGGCAGGAATATTTGAACTCTCATCCCTTATGTTATCTAACCACAATACACGGTTAACTATCCAACCGATATCTTAGATTGTAAGCGCTCTTCAATATCTAGCACTATCACTTTCACTCGATATGATAGTTTATATTATTATTAGACCAAGCAAAACCAATGTGTCGCTTGTCAGTATTCTTCAGTATCATGACTTTCGATAACGTGAATATGTTATCTTATGTGGTCGACAATGTTGATCGTACAAGTGGATTCATTTGAGACAATAAAAATAGTTAATAGTGCAATGTTTATTGAACAAAAAGGTGCATTCACGGTGTTCATGATGATCAAAGAGTAAGTCACAAAGGTCTCGTGATAGGAGGCAAACCATCATATCCTGTTTTTTTAGTTACTAAAGTTTTATCATATAATTTTGAACGATCATGATTACTATCTTTTTTCAGAACAATAAATTTATTGTGTTTTAGGTCGTCACACTCTTTAAATTGGAGAGTCTCGTTGTCTCACTCTAGCGGACTATGTTGTCTTAACCGGGCCAACACGGGCTTTAGAGTTTGGCTTGGGCTTTCCCCGGGAAACTATACTGCAGGCCGGCTACCACTTGACAGTTGTTATGCCGCCGCGACAAGAGCATATTTCTCGGACGTAACACACGGTGGGATGAAAACCCGGGTGGACTTGGGAGTCTAATTGACAAACTCTCAAGGCTTAGCTCAAATCCTTAATTATCATATCCACCAAAGTGACATAAGTGATTACTTGATTTTAACA
Organism: Bidens hawaiensis; assembly: GCF_021521415.1. Classification (NCBI taxonomy): domain Eukaryota; kingdom Viridiplantae; phylum Streptophyta; class Magnoliopsida; order Asterales; family Asteraceae; genus Bidens; species Bidens hawaiensis. The sequence continues at coordinate 96,943 of NW_027498319.1, read as the reverse complement.
TATTGATTGTTTGTTTATTTGATTCTTATGTTAGTTTTGTTAAGTGTTGAACACTTAAACTTATGATTGTTTATGGAGATTAATGTGTTTCCTAAGCTTATCCCTAATATACAATATACAATACACACATATATATATATAGGTTATTTGAGTCAATAAATTGGTTCATCGCGTCTGAGGCTATGGAGCTCATTAGTAGAGTTCAACGGTTTATTCATATTAATGTTATGAATTCGGTATCAATCGATGTAGTTTATAGAAGACTTGTAGCGGCGAAAATTGTTGTCTATTTACCTTCTATTTCGATGTAAAGAAATATTGTTTATATAAAATCCAACGAATATATATTAAAAACTTTACACTTACTTAAATCAGCTGGCATTTTGATCTTTAGATGGGAGAGAAACATACGTGTGTAAATCTAACAAAGGTTTCCAATACTGGTTGGGGATTTGGAGCCATATACTCGCGTCCAACGGGTAATGAATAGTAATGTCATGACCCCAATATTTATGACTCCGATTTTTAAATGACTTATAGGCTGGTGATGCATCTTTTTCCTCAATGTAAAACACTACTCGTTTAAATAAAAAGAATAATACCAAATCAGTTGTCAGATTTGGTTTCTTCTATGATCGATCTCATTTTATCGACTCATGTTTTTGTTTGTTCACACTTTTCGTTTGATTTTGTTGATCTTGTTGATTGTTTACAAGACCTTAAAATAGAGTTTTTATCTGATGTATAACATTATATACACAAAGAGTGAGAATTCAGTAAAATATGTATTCTAGACATCATTTCTAATGTTATATAATTAGTCAATCGATGATGTAAAGTTAAAGGCTATATATTAGTTTATATATTGATGTAATAACACAACTTATTTGGACGAACGTACGTCAGTTTTGATAACAAACCGTATAAAATTGTAAAAGCATGCTTTAAAAGTTTAGCTATACTTTGTCTTCTCCCGTTTTTTCCTTAGGTTTCCTTCTACTCAAAAGTTTATGCACTAATGCACTTTTTTTTTTTGAAAATATAAATTCATATGTTAAATAAAAGAATCCAATTATAATAGAGAGGTGGGTAAATGTGCAACAAGCAGCGCCGCCACCCCTTTTGATGTAACTGAGGGTTCAAAAGAAAACAATTTTGGGTACATTTACTTTATAAATGTTAAAACATTCTACTTATTGTTTAACAATTTAGGCAGATTTACTTCATAAATGTTAAAACATTCTACTTACTGTTTAGCTATAACACATAAGGCGACTGCGTAACCGTATAACATCTCTCTTTCTCTCTCCATGTATATCCGGTTAGCCCTGTTTATTAGTGTTTTTGCAATCAGCATAATTCTCAACTTAAAATGATTATTTATCAAGTGTGTCCTTTTATATATTTTTACTAACTAAGAAACTATGCAGCAGAGAACATGGGAACTGATAATACGTATCATGTTTAACTTTTTTAATTAGATAAAAAAACAATAATTTACTCAAATTAAAGAAAAAATAATGCTCGTTTTTTATGATGAGTTTATTTTATTTTAAGTATTAACATATGAACAATTTATAATTATTTATAAATCGTGAGAGAAGATGGGTTGAAATGAAATTAAATAAAATATTTGGTTAAATATGAGAAGTCAAAAGTTTAAGTAAATGTTAAATAACAAAAAGTTGTGTAAAGTTTAGAGGGCAAAAGTATAGCTTATAATTCATTAGGTGAACAAAGACAAATTTGTTCTTTATAACCTAACATTAGGTGTTGTACCATGAACTCTAAATCTTATTATTAATTTAATTTTGTAGCGTCTTAGTTTGCTCACAGAAAATCTGCTATATAGTAGTATAAATTAGTAACTTATATTATACTTCATCGTTATTTGAGATTCCTATGACAACAGACTACATCGAACACACGTTTGTATTGTTACCATTATGTTGTTTAAAACATGAAACAAAATAAGAAACGAGTTGATTCTAAGGGGTGAAATACACCCCACACTTAATAGTTTAGTAGACGCATAAGCTTTTGTATTTATAGTTTGATCAATACGATACATAAGGCGGCAGTGTAATCCAACTATATATCTTTCTCTTTCATTATATTTGGGTAAATCCGGCTATGGGTCAGCGAAACCAAGCAAGGGCTAAGCCCACAATTAATTAAGGGCTCTAAATAAAAATAAATAAATAAATAAAGTTATTGAAGAAACACTAAGTGAACCCTGGACAGATTATAGATAATCTGGGGGTTAAGTAATGTTTCCAACGGGAATGAGGTCCAGCAGAGAGTTGTTCTTCAGGGGACCTGCAAAACAGACACCGTAAGCTCGTCACTGAGAAGGGGGGGGGGTTCCTCCTTGTGACCACCCTCCGGCGTGAGAATCAGACAAGATTGCTCTGAATATAAGTGTATATTAAGAGATTGCTAGATAAGATTGAGATATCAGATGCCCTAACCATTCCAAGGTGTTGGAGTATTTATAGCCGAAGGTAGGTTTCCTAGAAGGTACTGCCGGCTGAATAGTATTCCTGTTCCACCAACAGTGGACTACGCACAGGCCATGCTGGTTGGTGGGTAGGCTACGGCCAACAGTAAAGGTCGGCTGTATACTGTTCCTTTACTGCCGGCTACGCACTGTTCCACCAACTGTAGGCTGCGCACGTCCCCTCGTAAGGGTTGGTGAGTAGGCAGCGGCTAATAGTGACAAACAGTACTAGAGGGTGCTCCTCCTCGTATTGTTGTCGGTGAGCTGTCACCCCATGATTGGTTCATGGGCTGCTCTGGTCAATTTGTCTGTTCCGCCCATACCTTAGTAGGTATAGTACGAAAGACCTTCCAGAAGCATACGGACTGGCTCACTTGGGCGGGAGTATTCCCGCCTTGCTCATTCCTTCATGTGACTACTGAAGTAGCTAATGCCTTGTGCGTGTAGCCTTGCTGTTAGTGCGGGTAGCCTTCCCTGATGGCTTGTATCCGCAGCTGCGGGAATAGGCGGGGTACTTCACCATTGGGAGGCTTTCCCTGCGGGTACAGCTGGCGTACTGCGCGTAAGGTTCTTTGAGCATGGTGGGTCCTGCTGGAGCAGTTGGTCATTGCGCAGACGTCCCTGTTCAAGGTGAGTCTTGCGGGTCCAACTGGGCTCTGCTGGGACCTACCTCTTCAAGTCCCCCCAGTCCAATATTCTTCTCATGAATTATTAATAAGTGAGGTGAACTTTTGGACTTAGCTAGGGGTTTTGAAAAGGGTTTAGTTTTTAGGTTTTCCGTGGTGATTCTTCCCGCGGTGTTCCTGATGTCACGCAGAAATTCCCGACTTTTCTGCTTGATCTTTGGGTATGAAGCGGGTAGGTTTGTAACCTCCTCGCACGTCAGGAGCGTTGAGTCCCATTTGTGTGGATTCTCCATGGGGTCTTGGTAGTTTTCAACATAGTGATCAATTATGCTAAAACCACCAATTCCATCTTGGAGTTTCAAACAATATATTTCTCGACGTTCCCGTCATGCGGGGATGTTATTCCCGTTTCCGCAAGTATGGCCCAGAAGATCCTTCTTGGTTTGAATTCCCTGCAGAGTGCTAAGTATGTGAAGGGTTTTGCCTTGACACTGTACCCGCACTTGTCTTACGGTTACTTTATTTCCAAGGTATTCCTGGCGTCAATTCCCTGCGGGTGCTAAGTATGTGAAGGGTTTTGCCTTGACACTGTACCCGCACCCGTCTTATGGTTACTTGGTTGCCAAGGTAAGGGGTGTTTTCCCGCTTACTTTTGAATCTTTTTGAATTTTGAATTTCGAAATTCGAAGAGTTGGTGGAAAGATAGGAACAATCCAAACATCTGAAACGTCGTGCGACGGTTTCTTCTGACTGTGTCAGGACGTGCAGGAAGTTATGGTGACGTGACTGTACATGGTCATTCCAGACGCTTTTTCAGGCGCGTGGGCGCGATTTTTCGGGCGCGTGGCCGCTAAATTAATGGTATGCGTCCTGTCAACAGCTGTTGCCAGCTTGCTTTTTGCCACGTGTCATAGTTTCATTGCACCTTCGTTTTCTCTCTCTTCCGTATTAAATGCATCGCATTAATTGCGATTAGTATATAAAGGGGGAGAGGGTTCTTTGTAATCCACACTTTCACTCTTCTCTTCATCTTTTAAGCGATTTCCGGCGAATACTCATCCTTTTCAGGCAAGCATTCTCCCGAAATCGTTTTCTTCTTCTTTTACAAGATGTCTCGTGATATCGATTCTTCAGTTGATGACAAGAGTACTGCTGGTGAGTGCCAGTGTGCTCTGCCTGGCGATCTATATCGGTACGTCGTCAGGAAGTTCATGCTCGAGTCTCTCGAGCCTGAGTTTCCTGAACCCCACCAGACGGTATACGATGCCCCCAGAGGCAAGATCGGGGTTTATGCTGCATTCTTTGTCTATGGGAATCTTAGGTTCCCATTAACAAAGTTTGTTTACCGTGTCCTTGAGAGGCACGGTGTTCATTTGACCGAGTTGCACCCCATGGCGATCGCCAAGATTCGCCACTTTGAGTGGGTGTGCCGGATACTGGGCGTTGAGCCCTATGTTGACCGCCTGATGACCTTCTACACTTGGAAGTGCATCCAGGGGTGGTACACGTTGACAACCCGGATTAAGGGTCTAAAGATCTGCGCGACCGAGCGCAGTCTTCGCGCGTGGAAGAGGGAGTTTTTCTTCATATTCGCTCGCGCCATCCCCATTGCCATGAAATTCAAGAACGGGCAAGCACTTCCCAGCCTTCACGCCTCCAACTACCAGGAGGCGGAATGGTTTGCGAAGATATCCCGGGTCCAATCTCCGGTTTACCGGGTTGCGGAGTCCGGGATGGTGATGCTGGGGATGAGCCGAGTGTGGAAGGCTGCCGATGCGCAAAAGATCCCAATCGTCCTCGAATACGGTTCGAACTCTGTTCCTTACGGTATGCTTTGTCTCTTATTGTTGATTCTGAATTGCTTCTAACTTTTTTCCTGTTTATTTCAGAGGGGAACGACCTGCAGTCGCTCCTTAATCCGCGGGAGGCTGACGGTCCCGCCCGGATGGGTACTCGCGCTCAGACGAGAACGAGTTGCCCATCCTAGAACAAACAGCGGATCGGTTCGTGGAGGTCTATCCGCTAGGCCATGAGATCCTTAGTGCCCGTCGGCCAGGTAAGGCGTTATTCGACCCTCGACCCCTCAATGTTGAAACCTCTGCTGGAATTCCTTTAATCGTATGTTCTGATGAGGAATCCGCAGATGGTCCTCCGTTTGTACGGAAGAAGAAGGCTGCCGGCAGGAAGGGGAAAGAGAAGGCCTCCACTACCGATCCAGCGCCTCGGTCTGATTCGGAGACCGAGAGCGAAGAGGTGGCGGGGAATCCCGGTGGTGATAAGACCACCGCTCCGGAGGTTGCGACTGTCACCTCCGGAGAGCCAAAGAAGACGACGGTGACCGGCGCAAAGAGGCCGGCTCCATCGTGTCCGTCCCCGCCTCTCCGTACCTTTAGGCTCAAGAAAACCCGTAAGTACAACTTTCCTTTAGCTTTTATCTTCATAGCTTAATCTTTTAACACTTTTCTTCTTTACGCAGGCGTGGATGTTGACGCATTCCAGGGTGAAGCGCCGAGTAGTACCTCTCCGCCAATGACGGTAGGCTTGGTCAGCCTACCTGAGGCGTCGACCCAGGCGCCTGCGCCTGCTTCCGCTGGTTCAGTTGCTCACTCCTTTGAGCCGACTGTTCCAGCCGAGATGACGTCACCGCCGGCTGTGAGTGCGATTTTTACAGCATCCTTCACCGAGCCGGCGGTTACTATTGCTGCGGATTCCGCGGCAGCGACCACGGCGGCGACCACGGCGGCTGCTACCATGCCCCCGCCATCGGCAACGACGGCCGGTCCATCAGGTAAGCATGGGGCTTCCCGCCAATCTTTGCCACCTTCCCATCTGCCTGACTTCTTGGATGGATTTCCTTTGGGTTCAGGTGATGGGTTCGGCGGCTATCGGCCTGTTATTGACCCTACAGGTGCGTAGGGTTCTTCTGGCCCATTTTATATATATATTTTATCATCTTTTCCTAACTGCTTTGTGTTTTTTGCAGTGTCGGATTCCAATGAAGTGTATGTTCCACGATGGAACATTCGCCGAGGAACAACCCTTCGCACCCCTGTGGAGTGCGTGGAATGGGCTCGTCACGCTGCTCCCAGTGGTGCGTTGGGGGAAGCCATGGCTAGCTACCAGGAGGGTAGGCTAACCAATGAGCTTCGGGTTCTCCTGGCCCGGATGCAGCCTCGCGTCGAGCTGCTTTGTCATGAAAACGACAAGTTAAAAGCAGCTCGCCTCAAGGAAGTAGCTCAGGCGCGGGCTGTCCGGGAGGAGAACCAAAAACTTGCCGCAGTGGCTGCGGAGAAGGAGAAGGCCTTCAAGGCCCTCGAGGTTGAAGTTCAGGCTCGACTCGAGGCCCGTTCCAAGGCTGCCCAAGCTGTTAATGAACAGCTTCGGCTGGCTAAGGAAACTGCGAGGAACGCAACCGAGAGGGCCACCAAGGCTGAAGCTGTTGCTGAGCCTCTGCGCGTGGAGAATGAAGAACTTAAAGCCAAATTAGAGGCACTCCAGCAGGCTCATGATGCCTTGGCGATGGAAGACGCCAAAAAGCTCCAGGAGATCTTGGACCAGAGGGGGGTGCTTGACCATACTGAGCGGAAGCTAAAGGGCGTCGAAGAGGCTGCGGCTAAAGAAGTGTTGCTTGCCAACCTTAACAAGAGTGAAGCCGAACGCGCCCGTAACGAAGCTCAAGCTGCCCTCCAAGAAGCTCTGGTTGCCAAGGAATGGCTTCTTCGAGAAGCGTTGTCTCAGGTAAGCTTTCATGTCTTTACGCTTTCCTTTGTAAATAGAAAGGGTGTTGACACTTGTATATTTTCTTTTGTAGGTTGTGCATCGGGTCTTCTCAGAGACATCTTACGACGATGCTATGAGCGCAGCCCTCAACGCTTCTCACGAGGATGGGGAACGAGCCGGCTTCCTGCTTGGTCTAGGGTTCATTGAGAAAGGCGTCCCGCCTTCCAACTTCCCTTTGTATAATGTGGATACTGAAGCTATTTACGACCAAGCAGTGAACCAGTATGCTGCCTTCCCGCATTCGGTGGTGGAGAAGGTGAATGAAGTTGCTGCTGCTGATGATGGGCTAGCTATCCTTAAGGCTTTCCTTGAACTGCCACGCTCTACTGACGGCGCTGGTCCAAGTGGAAGTGGCCTTGAAGCCTGATCCTGAAGATCCCTTCCCGCTGCTAGGATAGATTTAGTTTGTATAGATTTACTTTCTTGTAGGCGGGTAGTTACCCGGCCATTCTTGTAACGAATATTTATAAATCTTTGTGCGGCTAAGACCGCTTCTTTCATTGGATTCCTTGCTTTATAAACGTTATATGACTTGCATACTTTAGTTTAAATTAGCAATTTTCCAAGTGTTTTAGAATAAGTTAACCTTTGAACATGGTAGATAATAGGTGTGAAGTTTTGCTTCATCTTTCGTGATTGTGCGGGTAGGACCGTCACTTGCACTTAGTAGGATGTGTTGGTACATGTTTGTCAGTAGTTCATAGTCTTGTAATTGTAATCGAGTCTGTATTGTAATTGTGTATTTGATTATGTTTTTGTTTGTGTAACTAGCGAAGTTGTCAACAAGTTCGCTCAGGCGAACTTGTTGAACAAGCGAAGTTGTCAACAAGTTCGCTCAGGCGAACTTGTTGAATATGCGAAGTTACAGACAACTTCGCCTGTGGCGAAGTTGTCGTGTATATATTGATTGTTACAGCCGAATCGTCAAGGTTAAGCAGTTTAGGGTTTCAGTCAAGTGTTCGAGTTTAAGCAGACGTGTTTGCTAGTTCCAGTGTCTGTAATAGTGACTACGAGTCACGTGTTCGGTTAATAATATTACGTGTTTGATTCATTGCTTGTGTTATTCTTTATCTACACTCGTAATCTACCTACGCAGGGATTCCGCACCTGCGTTGTTAGAGAACATCCCGTGTACGATCCGTCCGGGAACCTACAATTGGTATCAGAGCCAATCGGCTCGATTGTGAGGTTCGGGATTTCACGCGGGTGTAGAAAACGTCTCGTTTGACCTATTCGCGGGACGTGTTTTTGTTGGGATTGAGTTTTGCTAGTGCTTGACAGTCATTTTCAAGCCTTTGCATTGATCGGGAGCTGCTGGATTGACGAAAACAGATCTGAACAAACTTCCCTGTTCATCGGGCGAAGTTACCGTTCATCGGGCGAAGTTACCATTCTTCAGGCGAAGTTGCCGTCGCTGGAATTAGGGTTTTTGGCGAAGATATAAGGATTAGCGAAGTTAACTACAACTTCGCTCACTTCATAAGTTCGCCTTAGCGAAGTTATCCGCAACTTCGCTTCAAACCCAAGTTCGCTCAACTCATAAGTTCGCCAGAGCTAAGCGAAGTTATTCTTAACTTCGCCCAAATCAAGCGAATTTAAGATCTCAGCGAAGTTCTCTTTCAGCGAAGTTAACCTTCAAGCGAAGTTATTCTTAACTTCGCCAACTGAGCTGTTTTAATATTTTTTTTGTTTTTCCAGGTTTTTCAGGTTTTTGCAAGGATGTCGTCGATCAATATCTCCGACTTGGTCAAGATGGAAGTAGAAGCGGGGTCTGCCACTAAGGCCCCGAGGCTGATGAAGGGAACTGACTTCGTGGCATGGAAGGACAGATTCATCCAATACATCAAATACCAGGATGCCAAAATGTGGGTGTGCATCCAGGATGGATATATCCCTCCAACTGCGCAATACGAAGGTCGCGATGTGGTTAAGAAGTACAGCAAAATGGAGGAGGAAGAAAAGAAAATGTACGAGGCCGAAAGCAAGGCCCATGCTGCGATAACAATGGCACTTCCTCAAGAGGTTCTCCATACGTTCCGAAAGTACACTTCTGCAAGAGAGCTTTGGGATGCTCTTGAAAATAGATTCGAGGGGAATGTGGGTATCCGTGCATCGAAGGTAAAACTTTTGAAGACCCAGTTCTCCGTCTTCAAATTTTTGAAGAACGAATCGCTGGATGATATTATCACCAGATACTATCATCTAATGACAGAGCTCAGCAATTATTCAATCGCTTACCGAGAAGAAGAGATCGTTGAAAAGCTTCTCGATGCTCTCCCACCGAAGTGGGAAATGTACACCGTCCTTATGAGGGAAGACAGAGACTTTCCAAATTGTGATCTTGAAACGGCAGTAAACAAGCTCAGAACTTATGAGCTTAATATGGTTCGAAAGGAAACACCAACAGATCAGATACAAGACCCTGGTATGTATGGTGCTAAGGTTAACTCAGGCTCAAGTTCAAGGCCTGAATCTGCTGCTTTTTACTCGAAAGGGGAGTCAGGCTCTGACTCGTCTCGTGAAGGAAAAGTTTCTGTAAACACGAATGGTGATGTATGTTTCGTTGCTGGAGGATCTAGTACTTCAAAGCCTCAAGCATCCACAAGTAGTTTTTCTGCAAATGCATCTAGCAATAGTTATTCCAAGATGCCTATGAGTGTAAAATCTGCTGAAGAGCAGTTTGCAGTCTATGCATCATTTATTGCTTCCTATGAAAACTACATCCAGGGGAAGATTGTGGACCCTGCTGTTCTGGATGAGGACTACGACCAGATCGATGCTGATGATCTGGAGGAGATGGATTTGCAATGGCAAATGGCCATGATAGTGAGGCGAGTCAAGCGTTTCATGAATAAGACGGGGAGAAAGTTTGTTGGTGGTCGGCCCGGGTTCGACAAGTCCAAGGTAAGGTGCTATAATTGTCAACAGTACGGGCACTTTGCCAAGGAATGCCGAAATGAGAGGGTTGAACGAGGACAAGGTCGACCTACACAACACTCAGGAGTTAACAGAGAGATAAATGCCATGTTAACCAGAGAGGCAGGAGAGTACAACTGGAATCAACGCTCAAGTGGTTCTGGTGAGCAAGCAAACATGGCTGAGTCTGAAGCTGAAAAATGTGAGAAGGTTGAAGAAATGGAGAAAGCAAATGAAGAAGAAACCGCTTTCATGGCAAATGACAAAGATAATCGCTCCGAGGTAAGTCCTAAAACTATTTGTACTAGTTGTGAGAATTTGTCTGAGCAACTTAAAACAATAACTGATCAGTATGTCCATTTAGATGCTGACTTTAAAACTATTAAAGAAGATCACCATTTTACGAAAGCAAGAGAAACGAGTTATAAAATTAAAATAAAAGCATGTGAAAAAGACGTTCAAAGCTTAAAAATTAAACTTGCTGAGAAAATTGAAATAATTGATCTTAGTTATGAAGTTTTGGAAGAAAAAACTAAAGTGATTGCTGATCGAGATAAACAGATTGCTGACCACCAGGTAAAGGTGGTGGAACTGAACCGCAAACTTGAGCAGTTCAGGAATTCCTCAGCCATCCTTGATCACCTCGTGAGTGATCCAGGTACCTCTGCAAAGAGGGGAGGAATCGGATATAATGAAGTTCCACCACCCTTTAACCACAACTATACTTATAATCCGAGTGTTCAGAAATCTGTCGATTTCGAAGTTCCTCAGACAACTCCAATCAAGATTACAAAACCAAGTGTTAGCTGTGGAGAAACAAGCTCAAAAGTTTCTAATGTGAATAATTCTGTTTTGAGTCCAGTCTCATCGGATTCGGATAAGTTGTCTGAATCTGATCAGACAAAAGAGAAGGTAGGGTTACCCACCGATGGAGATAAAAATAAAGTTTCTAAAAAGAGTTCTCCACTCAATCCGTACGTCCCACCTTATGTGAGACGAACGGCTGGTAACACTACCTCTACATCCAAACCAACATTTGACAAGAAATTGGAGAGTCGGTGTTGCTTTAGATGTAACAAATTAGGGCATTTAGTTGCTGATTGCCCTCTGGAGCCAAGATTAAGAGGTGTGAAGCCAAATAAAACTGAGTATAAGCGTCATTTTGTTACTGCTAAAAATGAAAACTTTAAAAAATGGCAAAATGTAACGAATTCAAGTTTTCATAAAAACCAACCTCAGTTTTACAACCAAACCTCAAGATATAACACCTTCAATTCTCAAAGGTTTGGAAGGCATTACACACAATCTGCAGGGAGATTCCCCAACAGGACTTACAGAAATTATCCTGATGCTAACTTAAGAAAGCCAGGGTACGGGACGTATCGATCCAAGACCAATTGGTCTTGGGTCCCAAGATTCTAACTCTCTGTTTTATGGTGCAGGAACAGTTGAACAGGGCTGCAAACAATCTTTGGATTGTAGATAGCGGCTGTTCCAGGCACATGACAGGCAACAAACACTTGTTGCATGACTTAAAACCTGTTCAGGGAGCTAGAGTTAGTTTTGCTGGTGAAAGCGGAGGAAGAATAACTGGGAGAGGAACTGTGTCGAATGGGAGAATGACACTTGAAAATGTAAACTTTGTGGAGGAATTAAAGCACAATCTGCTGAGTGTGTCGCAGATCTGTGATAAAGAATACACTGTCCATTTCACTAAGAATGAAGCGATTGTATTGAAGCCTGGTTTTCATATACCAGAAGAATGGATAGTAATGAAAGCTCCACGTGAAACGAATACATACGTGATGGATATGAGGTCTACTGAAATGGCCACCGGAGAATCATGCTTAATGACAAAGGCAAGCGAATCTGAATCAGAATTATGGCACAGGAGAATGGGACATATTCATCTTCGTAAGATGAACTACATTGTCAAAAATGGGCTTGTGATGGGCGTTCCCTTAAAGAGTTTTAACTTTGAAGATAAATGCATAGCGTGCAAGAAGGGAAAACAACACAAGAAAAGCCATCTCACCAAGACGATCAACTCAATTGCTGGTACTCTAGAACTACTTCATATGGATCTCTTCGGTCCGGTGAATGTACAAAGTCTAGGCGGTACTTCTTACTGCTTGGTGATAACTGATGATTACTCGCGATACTCGTGGGTATATTTTCTGAAAACGAAAGACGAGACGACTCAGATGGTAAAGAATCTCATTACAAAAGTCGAGAATGTCATGAGTAAATCAGTTAAATTCATCAGAAGCGACAATGGGACAGAGTTCAAGAACTTTGAGATGGAAATCTTTTGTCTACAGAAGGGTATTGAGCATCAATACAGCGCTCCGTATACGCCACAACAGAACGGAGTAGCTGAAAGGAAGAACCGAACGTTGATTGAAGGAGCCAGAACTATGCTGGCAGACTCAAAGCTTCCTGTGATGTTCTGGGCTGAAGCAGTGGCTACAGCCTGCTATGTTCTGAATCGGGTGTTAACAGTTAAGAGACTTGGAAAAACTTGTTACGAGCTTATGCATGGTAGGAAGCCCAACTTGTGCGGTCTTGAACCATTTGGTTCTCCTTGTTCGATTTTGAAGACTAACTCGAAATTTGGTGAAGTAGCCGATGAGGGAATCCTAGTCGGTTATGTTGTTGGGACTCCCAACAGACGGGTCTTCAATACGACAACTTGCAAGGTGGAGGTGGTTTGTAACACCGACATTACTAGTTATCAACCGCCAAAACCAAGCAATGGACCTGCTGAGCTTTTTGACTATGTTAAACTGTTTAAGTCGTTTAACGTACCTAATTTAGAAATTGCTGAAGAAGACGAAAGAGTTGTGACGAAGATGATATTTGATGAGGAAGAGGAGCTAGTGCAACATCAGATGACAGAAAAATCTCAGCCTTCCACATCAAACCCTATCGATACCCCTGCGGCCTCAACTGAAGATGAGTTTATTAATCCTTTTCACTCTCAGCCTGAAACTACCATAGATGAGATCTCTTCAAACTTGGAAGACAATTTACATGTCGGTGCTGTTCCGACCACGAGAATTCACAAAGATCACCCTTTGGAGAATGTTATAGGTGATGTGTCCTCTAGTGTACAAACCAGAAGTAGCTTGAATGAGCACACCTGTGTTTATACAAGCATTAAAGATACAGGTATTATGAATGAATGTTTGTACTCTTGCTTCATAAGCCAAATTGAACCGAAGAACTATCAAATGGCTTTGAAGGACAGCTCGTGGGTCGATGCTATGCAAGAAGAGTTGGCTCAGTTCGAGAAAATGGAAGTTTGGACTTTGGTCGAAAAACCAAAGAATGTGCATGCTATAGGCACGAAATGGGTGTTCAAGTGCAAGAGAGATGAAAAGGGGATTATTGTGAGAAATAAGGCGAGGCTGGTTGTTAAAGGTTTTAATCAGCAAGAGGGTATTGACTACAATGAGGTTTTCGCTCCTGTTGCCCGGTTAGAAGCGATTCGATTGTTTTTGGCGTTTGCTGCTTTCAAAAAGATGAAGGTGTTTCAGTTGGATGTAAAGAGTGCGTTTCTTAACGGGAAAGTTGACGAGGTTGTGTATGTTGAGCAACCACCGGGTTTTCCTGACCCAGACTTTCCTGATCATGTATACAGGTTGAGCAAGGCGTTATATGGTTTACATCAGGCACCTCGTGCCTGGTATTCAACGTTATCGGACTACTTGCTGGAAAATGGTTTTGAAAGGGGTTTGATCGACAGTACGCTATTTGTGAAGAGAGAAGGATGTGACTTCTTACTGGTTCAAGTCTACGTGGATGACATCATTTTTGCTGCATCAAGAGTATCCATGTGTCAAGATTTTGAGGCTGTCATGAAGAAACGATTCGAGATGAGTGCTATGGGTGAACTAACTTTCTTTCTAGGATTGCAGGTTGATCAGAAGAAAGATGGGATGTTCATTCATCAAACAAAGTATGTTCATGATGTGCTGAAAAGATTCAAGATGGAGGACAGTTCTCCATATGACACTCCAATCTGCGTCAATCACAAATTGGGAGCTGAATCAGATGGTGACGCAGATGTGGACCCTACTCTGTATCGGGCGATAATAGGTTCTTTAATGTATTTAACTGCTTCTAGGCCTGATATAATGTTTTCTGTTTGTCTTTGTGCTCGCTTTCAGGCAAACCCAAAGGAATCTCACATGAAAGGTGTGAAGAGGATTTTGCGGTATCTCAAGGGCAAGCCGAAACTAGGATTGTGGTACCCAAAGGGAGGAGACGTTGAACTGGTGGCATATACTGATTCTGATTATGGAGGTTGTAATCAGAGTCGGAAGTCAACAACAGGAGGCTGTCAGTTTCTTGGAGGAAGATTAGTTTCCTGGCAGTGCAAGAAACAGACATCAGTTGCAATTTCAACTTGCGAAGCTGAATACATGGCAGCATCCAACTGCTGCTCTCAGGTTTTATGGATTCAGCAACAATTGCGCGACTATGGTCTGAATTTCTTACTCACTCCTATTTTAATTGATAACACTGCCGCCATCTCAGTAATTAACAATCCCGTGAAGCACAGTAAAACTAAGCATATTGACATTCGTCATCACTTCATACGGGATTGTGCTGAGAAGAAACTGATCAAGATCGAAAAGGTTGATACACTTGAAAATTTTGCTGACTTGTTTACAAAAGCGTTTGATAAATCCAGATTTCAAAACCTAATTGAGCTAAATGGGATGATCAATCCCGAGTAACCATGTCTTTGTTTTTGATTCAAAAAAAAAAAAAAAAAAAAAAAAAAAAAAAAAAAAAAAAAATGAGTCTTTATTGCTTAAAATTAGTCGGTTACCTCAGTCTGATGGACATCTCCTCGGATATGTTTTGGTCCTTGTTTTCGACTTAGGAAATGAGGATAGCCATTAACCGGAAGACTGAAAGTAACTGGGGCAGTGTTGACATGTTTTTCTTTCAGTTGCTGAAAATTAGTCGGTCATTCTTAGTAAGAAGGACACATACTTGTATGTGGTCGGTCCAGCTGATCCAATGGAACTTCAGGATAGCCGTTTACCTGATGACTTTGACATGATTGGGGCAATTGAATTCAAAATTTTTTTAGGGAAATGAAATTACTTTTCAAGTCTATTACTTCGTAAGAAGTTCTTTGCTGTGTTTAAAAGAAAATTGATCCAACCTTGGAAAATGATATATATACTGACTATGTGTGCCTAACTAGTGAAGTTATTAAGCTTAAAAGGCTTTAGAACAGTCATTGTATGTCATGGTAATTTTAATGGTGCGTAAAAGTAGATGTGATACTAACTTAAATTTACTCGAATTTACGTGGAAACTCCTTAAGAGTTTTGTATGTCTTCATACATATCTTTTCGAAGGATAGGCAGAAAAGCGACTACCCAGTCATACACGAGCCCGTGAGTGTTCTGATTCCCGTGAAGAAAGCATTTCAAGATACTGCAGTGATCCAGATTCGGGACTTGCAGTGATTTAGTACTCCGATGAAAATTCTTATGTTTGATTAAAAAAAAAAAAAAAAAAAAAAAAAAAAAAATACATGTATAATTTTTGTACTTATGAGAAATAGTGACAATAAACACGAGAACCGAAACGTCTCAAGATTTCTCAAGTTTGGAGTAAGAAGAAAACGGGAAGCAGACAACGAGTATCTACAAGTTAATCAGACACTATGGGTCGAAGTCAATTCGGGGTGACTTGGGTATAGCCAAATACGCTTTGAGAATAGATAGAAGGCATCATTACCTCTGAGTTGTTGCCAACTTAAATTTTTGAGCTTAACTGAACCTTAATCCGTATCACAGAAACAATGAAAACCATTTAAGTTATTACATGCTTACAACCTGTTTCTCTATGTCATAATACAGCCAAACACGGATCCAAGTGACAGTCACATAGTTAGTATGATTCCTATTCGGATCTTTTCTAAAACGTAGTGGTCCCTGACTAGACTGAAATTTGATCCCTTATTTCGTTAAAATTTTATAAGTATTTTCTGTTTTTGTAGTTATATTTTTATTGTTGGTTACTGGGTCTTGATCATTTTTGTTTAACTCTTTTTGGTAACTTATAAGGATATATTCAAGATTTTTCAAACTGAAAGGGCTGTTTTTGTAAATAACGGGCGAAGTTGTTGAATCGGCGAAGTTGTACTTAACTTCGCTTAGGCGAAGTTAAGAATAACTTCGCCTGAACCAACTCAGCCCTATAAAAGGGGTTTTCAACAGTAAAATTTTTTTTTATTAACTTTTCTGCGCCTGTTGTATCTTCTGCTGCTGTGCCAGCTACTATTGCACAGACTATGTCCACGGCTGAAAACGTTGATCTGGATGCTGCTTTCAGTGGACACGGTTTGTTTGATATGGATATCTCGGGTCCTCAAGTTATGGATGCTTCTACAGCAGCTACTTCGGTAGCTGAATCCGAGTTAGATGAAACGTTTGCTGAGGCCAGACGGCTAATGGTGACTCGTGAAAGGATTTCGGGTAAGAGGCCGAGAGTTGAGGACGAGGAGGGAGATGAGGAAGAAGCGGTACAACTTGTGATGAGACGTTCGCGACGAGAACGACTAGGTATGGCTACTGGAGCGGGGGAGACTTCAAGGCATGTACGTTTTGCTCCGCCTGTCTTGTCAGGTATGTCACTTCTTCCTACTACTGCACAGGTTACGACTGTCGAAGCGTCAGCTCCAGCAGTGGTGTCTCTACCACCACAACCGTTTGATCCACCGGTGGTAGTCGCACGCTTCGTTGATTCGACTATCACAACAACTGCAGGGTTACCAAGTGTACCACCTGCGGTCACTTCTGCTACTGATGTTCCGCCAACTCCACTGCCTACTTCAGATGCTGAACGGATTACATCACTAGAGCGTATTGTTGCCGAACAGTCTAAGACTATTGAACGCCTAGTGGAATCCAATCGACTACAAGCTGCCCTCCTGGTTGAACACGGAAGAATAGTTGATGCCTTCAAGGAATACTTGGCATCTCAGGGGGAGAAGACGTGTAGGGGCGATGAGTTGAGAACGAAAAGACGAGAAGATCATGACGATGATCCCAATGCACCTTCGGGTGCAGGTGGTGAGCTGCCAAGAACCTCTCAGGCTCTTGGGGCTTCCACAACTGAGGGGGAGTCTACAGATGTAGCTGGTGATGTTGTTGTTGGTATGGGTGATGATGCTGATGTTGAGGACGTTATCGATGCTTTAAAGGAGTTGGATGATGAGGAAGACGATGAGTTTATGGATGATGACGACGTGTTGCCCGTGGATGAGATTGAGAGGATTGGGGAAAAGATTAATGTGGAAAATGTGTTAGAAGAAGGTGAGATAATGGATGATGATGTTGAGCATGACATTCCCGAAGTGGAAAAGTCGGGTGTTGGTGATGAAACGGTGTTGGATGAGACGGTGTGGGAAGAGCAGCCTAGATGGAAGGAAGAATATGCTCATTGGTTTGTCAAGACCAAGAAGCCTGCTGTTCCAACCATGTTCAGAAAGAGCTACAACATTAAAGGGTATGCAGAGGCGAAAAAGGGGATTATTTGTTGGATCTATGATGAACAGCTCAAGTTGTTTGTGGTGAAGCGTTATGATGGCGTTCAATATTTCAAAAGAATGTTGAGATCGTTCAACACATTGCCTGAATGCGAAGTAAAAGATTTGGCCAGGTTGGGCCTGATAAACCGAAACAACGACAATATGGCTAGAATGATTGAGAAGATAATGTGGAAAGAAGGAGTAAAAGAAAAGAAGTTTGAGTTGCTAAAGCCACAAAAGGGAAAATTAGTGAAGGATACAGAGAGAGGTATGAGAGCAGATGGTAAACCGTGGATGGTGATGAAGTACAAACCAGTCCGATGTATCAAAGAGGTACCCATGAAAGCTATGCCTCGAGATGTGCTGAAAGATTTGAAATGGTGGTTTGTGGACTGTGAGACTGCAGAGGCAGTAATGGAGGACGAGGATGAACAAGAACTGCTTCGGGTTTACGACCCGATGCATCTTGTTAACCTGTCGCAAGCTGATCTGGAAGTACTCAACAACAAGAAGATCTTCTACATTCCTGCTTGGAAGGATCAAGCTAGGAGATATCAAAGTGTAGTGACAGTATGTGTGAAAGAAGGGGCGCACGCTTAGAGATGCAGATTACAAGACTCGAGTTTTGAAGAATCAAGATATGAAGCTACTGCCAAGGGGGAGTCTGTTGGTACATGTTTGTCAGTAGTTCATAGTCTTGTAATTGTAATCGAGTCTGTATTGTAATTGTGTATTTGATTATGTTTTTGTTTGTGTAACTAGCGAAGTTGTCAACAAGTTCGCTCAGGCGAACTTGTTGAACAAGCGAAGTTGTCAACAAGTTCGCTCAGGCGAACTTGTTGAATATGCGAAGTTACAGACAACTTCGCCTGTGGCGAAGTTGTCGTGTATATATTGATTGTTACAGCCGAATCGTCAAGGTTAAGCAGTTTAGGGTTTCAGTCAAGTGTTCGAGTTTAAGCAGACGTGTTTGCTAGTTCCAGTGTCTGTAATAGTGACTACGAGTCACGTGTTCGGTTAATAATATTACGTGTTTGATTCATTGCTTGTGTTATTCTTTATCTACACTCGTAATCTACCTACGCAGGGATTCCGCACCTGCGTTGTTAGAGAACATCCCGTGTACGATCCGTCCGGGAACCTACAGGATGGCTAAACTTTACCCATATCTGACCTGCGTGTAGGTTTTCCTCATCCTTTTTTAGGATAACCTTTGAACGTGGTAGATGATAGGTTGAAGTTTTGCTTCCTTGTTCGTGATTGTGCGGGTAAGACCGTCACTTGCACTTACAAGGATGGCTAAACTTTACTTACATCTGACCTGCGTGTAGGTTTTCCTTATTTTTAGCGTTGTGTTTATGCGGGTTTTGCCGCCTTCCACACGTAACGACTTACTTCTTCCCCATTTATGCGGTGAATACCGGCACCAGTGTGGGAAGTTCATAAGTATAAAGGTAAAGTTATCAACACATTATGAAAGGAGAATCATTTCCATTAGAAGTGGCTCTAGGCCTTTTCTTTACAAGTTTGGAATTGATCTACATATAACATTTGCGTAATTGAGCTCCATTCCATGTTCTTGGGATGGGAGTGCCATCGAGCCTTTCTAGCCGGTATGCGCCCTTTCCCAGGACTTCTTTGATAATGTATGGCCCTTCCCAGACCGGGGCCAGCTTTCCTGGGCGTTCTTGGTTCGAAGCCTCGTTGTTACGCAGTATGTAGTCTCCTATATTGAAGTTGCAGAGTTTTACCCGCGTGTTGTAGTACTTTTGCATTTGTCGCTTGTAGTTCTCTTCACGCACTGCGGCTAAGTCTCTGCGTTCCTCGGTCAGCATAAGATCCAACCGTCTTTCCGCATCATTGTCTTCTGGCTGAATCAAGATCCTTGGTGAAGGTAAACCAATTTCGACTGGGACCATGGCTTCCGTGCCATAGTGAGGCTGAACGGGGTTTCTCCCGTACTGGCCTTCTTCAGCGTTCTGTTTCCCCAAAGGACGTGCGGAAGCTCGTCCACCCAGCCGGATCTGTGTTCCAAGAGTCTTTTCTTGATGCCTTCGACGATGCTCTTGTTTGCTCTTTCCACCTCACCATTACCTTGCGGGTGTGCCACTGAGGTAAATGTGTGGGTGATTTGAAGTTCTTTCAGCCACTGTTGTAGCTTCTTGTCAGCAAAGTTGGTGCCGTTATCGCTCACCAAATTCTGTGGAAGTCCAAAACGACAAATAATAAATTCCCAAATAAATTTTTTGATATGTTTTGCGGTTGTTTGGGCTAAGGGTTTTGCTTCTATCCACTTGGTGAAGTAGTCGATGGCTACCACTAGGAACTGAACGTTTCCTGCTGCTGTAGGAAATGGGCCTGTCACATCGATGGCCCACTTCTGAAATGGCCATGAAGAAGTGACTGGAACAAGTTCATTCTTCGGGCGGTGCGTGTTGGGTGCGTAAAGCTGGCAAGACCTGCACTTTCTGATGTATGCCAGTGCATCCGTATGCATCCCCGGCCAAAAGTATCCCGCGTTGTTTAGCTTAGCTACAACAGCGCGGGGACCTGCGTGTACTCCACAGATGCCTTCGTGTACTTCCCTTAGGAGGTAGTCAGCATCTTGGTTGTCCACGCATCTTAAGAGTTGTCCACGCATCTTAAGAGTGGGCCAAGAAAGTTACGCCTGTAAAGGATGTCATCGATGAGTTGATAATTCAGTGCTTTACAGCGTAGTTTTCTTGCCTGTGTTTTGGATTCTGGTAGTGTACCTGCCGCAAGGTATTTTATTATTGGTGTCATCCACGTTTCCGAGCTGGTTTGGATGACACAAATTTCCTTGTGCGGGACCGAAGGTGTCTCGAGGAGTTCAATGCGGATATCTTTTCCTAAGTGGGTGAAAGCTAATGATGCAAGCTTGCTTAACGCATCCGCATATTTGTTTTCACTTCGCTTGACGTGTATGACTTTGCAGTCATTGAAATCGCGCATAAGGGATTTTGCTTGTGCGAGGTACAGGGCCATTGTGTCGTTCACGGCCGTGTACGTCCCGTTGATTTGATTGGCTACCAACATGGAATCCACGTGGGCTTCCAAGTTTTTCACCCCCATCTTACGCGCAAAATTCTCAGCCCAGCCAAGAATGCCTCATATTCGGCCTCGTTATTCGTACTTGGAAAATCCAGTCGAATAGCGTAAGTGTATTCTTGGCCTGTTGGGTTGGTTAGTTTCAGCCCTGCGCCTGAACCCTCGTTACTGGCTGCTCCATCAGTGTAGAGTCGCCAGACATCATTGATGTCTTGTGCTGGAGAGGGTTGAACCTCTTCCTGGCACTCTTTTTCCCGCGATGCAGGCACTTCTCGAATAAAGTCGGCCAGAACCTGGCCTTTTATGGCTGGTCTTGGTTTATACTTTATCGCGTATTCTCCCAACTCAATTGCCCATTTGGCTAGGCGTCTCGATAATTCGGGTTTGCCTAGAACGTTTGCAAGTTTAAAGTTAGAGAGAATGGTTATTGGGTGGCCCTGGAAATATCGTCTTAACCTGCGTGAAGCGTGTATAAGTGCTAAGACTAATTTTTCGAGGGTAGAGTACCGGGTTTCTACGTCTGTTAGGACACGGCTGACATAATAGATTGGCATCTGGATGCCTTTTCGCTCTACTAGCAGGACTGCCTCGGTTGCTCTATCTGTTGCGGAAAGGTATAGGATTAATTCCTCTCCCGCTTTTGGTGCTGTGAGTGTTGGGAGTTCGATCAAGCGTGACCGAATCTCCTGAAAAGCTGCTTCCGCTTCTGGTGTCCAGCGGAAGTGTGTTTTCTTTAAACAGTTTCTCAACGTTGACACGAAGGGAAACGACTTATCCGCGTGGTTTGCCAAAAAGCGATTAAGTGCCACCAGTCGTCCATTCAGTGTCTGAGCCTGTTTGATGGTAGTAGGTGATTCCATTTTGATAATGGCTTCGACCTTTTCAGGGTTCCCTCTGAAGCCATCTTTAGTGACGATGACCCCCAAGAACTTCCCTTCTTCCATTCCAAAGGCACATTTGCTCGGGTTGAGCTTCATGTTTATCTTCCTGAGCGTGTTGAAAGTCTCTTCGATGTCTTTCAACATCACTTCTGGGTCAGGGCTTTTGATGACCAAGTCATCCATGTAGACTTCCAAGTTCCTCCCAATTTGGGCATGAAACTGGTTGTCCATCAGGCGTTGGTATGTGGACCCGGCATTCTTAAGTCCGAATGGCATCATTTGGTAACAAAATGTGCCATCGGGCGTTCGAAAAGCGGTTTTGTCCTGATCATCAACGGCCATGTGTATTTGATGGTACCCCTTATACGCATCCAGGAAGCATTTAAGGCGGAACGGTGCCAGCGAGTCCACCTTAAGATCAATTTCGGGTAACGGATAACAATCTTTGGGGCATGCTTTGTTCAAGTCCTTGAAATCTATGCACATGCGCCATTGTTTGTTATTCTTCGGTACCATAACGGGATTTGCAACCCAAGTTTGATATCTACTAACGCGTATGATGCCTGCGTCAAGGAGTTCCTTGACTTGGGTTCTACACGCGTTAGTTTGTTCTGGCCCCATTACTTTGCGCTTTTGTACGATCGGCGTAACAGCCGGATCGCATTTGAGCTTATGCTCTGCCTTACTTCGGGGCACACCAGTCATGTCAGCTGGTGTCCACGCGAAGATGTCAGCGTTTTTTTGTAATAGGCGCTTGAGTAAGGTGCGTGTGGGACCAACAATTGTCGGGCCAATGGTGACGGCCTGGTCTGGGTACTTGCCATTGAAGGCCCATTTTTCTGGTTCGGTGATGGTTGGTTTAGCCATCTTTGGTTTGGGTTTAGATGAGACAGATGCGATGCATACCTGGGGAATGCCGGTGATCATCGCTACACCCTCAGCTGTTGGCCATCCCATCATGCCGTGGACTGAGGATACCACGGCGTTGAATCTTGCCATCCCGTCTCTCCCGAAGAGAATGTCGTATGTTTGGTGTGGCTTCCTCATCACGACAAAGTCCACATCTTCTGTGCGGGAGTCTTCCCATCCGTAAGAGTGACGGGGAAAGATAGGATACCCAGGGGGGTGTTTGTGCTGCCATCGAACCCTTCCATCGAGGCGCAGATCGTTTCCAGGCGTTCCTTGTCTTCATCATCTAGCTTGTCGAAGAACTGCCTGTACATCACCGTTGACGAGGCGCCGTTGTCAGCAAGAGTGCGGGAGGTGATGTAATGCCCCAGCTGGCTTTTGATGATGATAGGGCCTTCTTTGATGGGTCCTCCTGGCACTCGCGGGAAGCGCACCTCAGCTTCCTTCCACGCACATGGTTCTATCGTTCGCCTTTTTCTTCCTCTGATATTACCATGAACCATGTTGATGCTGATGTCAACGGGCTTTCGTCCGTTGCCTCGGTACCGGTTGTCGTTCCGTCCTCCCTTCTTAATTGATGCCACCAGGTGTGCCAGTCTTCCATCCTTGACGAATGCTTCAACAATATCCTTCAAGGATGTACACTCTTCCGTACCATGACCTTTTGTCCCGTGGAAGTCACAGGATTTGCTCTGATCCGCATTAGGTCGCTGCCGGATCATTGGAGCTTTTGGCCACGGTAGCTTTTCAGTGGCAAATATCTCCATGACGCTTTTGGTGAGTGGCGTCCACCGGTGCTTTTGGCTTGAAGGGTGTGTGTGATTTCTTCCGCCAACAAGAGGGTGAGAGCTGGATGAGGTGTCAAAGTTTACCCTTGACTGCCAGATACCTAGCTTCCTCTTTTTGTTCTGCCGGGCGATCCGAACATTGTTCTCTCTTGTCCTCTGCGTGTAGAGGTGTGTACTCTGGGGAAGATCCCTTCCCAGTTGCTTTTCCGTCTCGGCAAAGCGCTTTGCCGCCGTCATGATGGCATCCCATGTTGATGGCATGCCATCCTTACCCGTCAATGTGCGGATAAGCTCTGGGTATTCGGCGCCTTGGATGAAAGCGGCGCGAACCAGATCTTCACTTATGTTGCCGAGACTTAGCTTTTTGGAGTTGAAGCGGGTGATGAAGTCTAGTAAAGATTCATCCTCCTCTCTAACGCAGTTGAGGATCGTCCACTGTTCTTCAGTGTATTTCCTCTGTTGGCTGAAGTGCTGGCTGAACTTGTTCTGAAAGTCCGCCCAGTCATATATGTGGTGGACCGGTAAACGATCAAACCATGCCCTGGCCGCTCCGACCAGAGTCATCTGGAACATGTAACACCACGTGAGTTCCGTCCAGTTACTGACGGTAGCCCCCGCAATGAACCTGTTCAAATGGTCGTCTGGGTCGGATAGACCATCATAAGTGCCAATGTTGGACATTTGTTTGGCACTTCTCGGGGCGATTGCTTCCGCAATGTCCCTTGCGAATTTTGACTTTCCTGCATTTGTAGCAGTTGGTCTAAAGGTTTTGGAGAAGTCACGCGGGTTTCTCTCCGCATTTGTTGGTTTAAAAGCTTCCCCAAAATTCCTTTTTGGTTGGAAGTCCGTTTCCTTACTCTTCCCTTTCGCCTTATGGCGAGGGTTTGCGTCGGTATCGGATTCTTCCCTCTCGTCGTCTGAGTACTCGCACTCACTGTTCATATTGAGGTGTTGGCGAGTACTGCCGAATTCGTCAGCCTGTTGAACTGAACGCAAGCGTTCATCCAATTCAGCTTGGAACTCTCTTTGACGTGCTTCGGCCCACGCCTTCACTTGATCTAGTGTTTGGCGAGGGACCCTCGTTCGTTTTTCCAACTGGGCATCAGTGAACCCCAGTGGAATATTTACTGCACTTGCCCCGGCTTGGGTAGTCGGTGTAGTGTTCGTAAGATTTGTATAACCGCCGGTGTTCCCCCCAGTTGCTGGGGTTGTGGTTACCGGGGTTTCTTGGTCGGTTACTGGCCTTGGGACCGGAGTAACGTTAACCATTTCTTCAGAAATTTTGAAAAAACTAAATTAGTTCTAGCTTTTTCCCACGGATGGCGCCAATGAAGAAACACTAAGTGAACCCTGGACAGATTATAGATAATCTGGGGGTTAAGTAATGTTTCCCACGGGAATGAGGTCCAGCAGAGAGTTGTTCTTCAGGGGACCTGCAAAACAGACACCGTAAGCTCGTCACTGAGAAGGGGGGGGGTTCCTCCTTGTGACCACCCTCCGGCGTGAGAATCAGACTAGATTGCTCTGAATATAAGTGTATATTAAGAGATTGCTAGATAAGATTGAGATATCAGATGCCCTTACCATTCCAAGATGTTGGAGTATTTATAGCCGAAGGTAGGTTTCCTAGAAGGTATTGCCGGCTGAATAGTATTCCTGTTCCACCAACAGTGGACTACGCACAGGCCATGCTGGTTGGTGGGTAGGCTACGGCCAACAGTAAAGGTCGGCTGTATACTGTTCCTTTACTGCCGGCTACGCACTGTTCCACCAACTGTAGGCTGCGCACGTCCCCTCGTAAGGGTTGGTGAGTAGGCAGCGACTAATAGTGACAAACAGTACTAGAGGGTGCTCCTCCTCGTATTGTTGTCGGTGAGCTGTCACCCCCGTGATTGGTTCATGGGCTGCTCTGGTCAATTTGTCTGTTCCGCCCATACCTTAGTAGGTATAGTACGAAAGACCTTCCAGAAGCATACGGACTGGCTCACTTGGGCGGGAGTATTCCCGCCTTGCTCATTCCTTCATGTGACTACTGAAGTAGCTAATGCCTTGTGCGTGTAGCCTTGCTGTTAGTGCGGGTAGCCTTCCCTGATGGCTTGTATCCGCAGCTGCGGGAACAGGCGGGGTACTTCACCATTGGGAGGCTTTCCCTGCGGGTACAGCTGGCGTACTGCGCGTAAGGTTCTTTGAGCATGGTGGGTCCTGCTGGAGCAGTTGGTCATTGCGCAGACGTCCCTGTTCAAGGTGAGTCTTGCGGGTCCAACTGGGCTCTGCTGGGACCTACCTCTTCAGTTATATATAACTATTTTAATGGGAGGAGTGAAACCAAAAATATGTATTCGTTTGATGGTAAACCTGTGTATTACTAAATTGTTGGTTAGAAGTTTGAGAGTATTTGTATGTGTTTTTTTATTCATTGTCATGAAAGGGCCAATAAAAAAACACATACAACTAGTCTCAATTGTAAGCGCTTTTTTTAAATTCACAATTGTCATGAAAATGCCGCAAAATCTCATTTCGATTTAGGCATCTAAAATCGTTGAGACGACCCTGTATATGAGCTAGCATTACTTATTAGTACTTATGTAAGTTTCATGGTTCTCTAATGAAAAATGAGTTTGTATTAAGTGTATCATCATATCATTAACAACTAAATATGCTAATATCATACTTCATTGTACTTGTGATTTGTATGAGAATACCGAAAAGAAGTTTGGTATAGTGAAACTAATCACTGATAATCGAATCAATTAAATAATGGGAATAAAGAGAGAAAATGTATCTAGACAAACGAAGTTGTTTCTACTATTTGATTTGAAACACGAACTCAACTTACGAAACTGGTAGATTTTAACAGGTGCAATATACATATAACATGATATGTTTACCCTTTTCATGATAAATTCCATTTTAACAATGTTTGGTTTCTTTTCTTCACTTCTAGCTATCAATTCTTTGGATTTTGTGATTTTTGTTTGAAATCGTGATTAAATTTTGTTTGGTATGCAAAAGTATGCTCGACTAGGTTTGAGGCTTACTTGATTAAAGCAAAAGTATTATTCGTTTTGGCTTTGGTGATCAAGATGTTGATGTTTAACGTATGCTTTTCATATCTATATGACATGTATCAATATTCATAGAAAAATATATGTACCCGAAAGGCCAAACACATCATAAGGCTTATTTGTGTAACAAGTGATACCATTGATGTCGTTGTTTTAAAAAAATCTTAATTTTGAAATAAAGATCTAAGAAGTATTGGTGATTAATGAAGGAAAAGAAAGTAAGGATCAAGTTAGATATTCCTCTTCATTGTGGAAATTACTTTATATCTTGTTTTAGTGTTTCTATAAAAATGGTAACATTGCTTCTACTAATAAAGCTTCTTTACTAAAAAAGCAATTAGTTATTTACTAGTATTTTTATAAATGATTAAATAACAAGTTATAAATAAGTTAGTGCATGCACTTAAACGCTATTCTCCTTTTAGTGTTGTTATTAACTAGTATGGAAACTCGCGCTTTAAGGCGGGTTGTAGGAAGGAGTTCACAGGGATGTATTTGCTACCCAATATATCGACGATGTAATATAAACCATATAGGGTTTAACCTAAACGATGGTAAAAACAACCAAATCGCACGATTAACAAACATGTCTAAAAAAATACAGATCTAATTATAATAAGTTAAATAAAACCGAATTAGAAAAAGAAGGATACATATATAAAAATAAAATAAAAAATATTTGTTAAAAAATGAATAAAATACTTTACTGAACTAATAACTCTATTAAAGTTTAAAAGTGAAAACGTAAATCGGTTAAAGAAAAAGAATTATTAAACTTTAGGGGCTGTATGATAACTCTATTAAAATATATGAGTAAAAAGGTAATTTGTAAATTAAAAAATGGGGTAAACACGTAAATCGATTAAAATGATTATTAATATTCAGGGCCGTATAATGCAAAGTTCAACGCTAGAAACGTCAAATGAAAAAATGGTCAATCTATAAACTGTCATATGACGCCACGACCACTCTTGAATTACGATTATTCACCAAGTTTGAAATGTTATAATACATAATTAGTGAATAATAGAGAAAATCGCATATGTGATTATTCGTTAGTTATTTTTATACGCGTGATCCTAAATGTATCAAAAAGGTTTTTTATGTCTTGAATTGATAGAATTGTCTTTAAATGTAAAAACACTACATGTAATCTCATGTAAACTACCGTCTTAAATATAAGGGTATCCAGAGCATATAGGCACCTCCTCTATAGAGGATCGGTTAAGTTGGCAACACTGCCACCGATGTCACAACTTGGAGAATCGGCAAGGCCATTCGGTTTCGTTGAACCGATTGAACATGTAGAGAATAGGAACGTTGGGTAAGTATAATGTGACATTTGAGCTAGTTTAAAAAATAATAATTTTTATTTCAAACGCTATAAATTAATTCAATTTTATCTAAAAAAATTTTACCAATCATGCATCCCTTCTTCTATTTTTCTAACATATTTTTATATAATTGTCTACGACGTACACTAAAACGGATTCAATTCAAAGATCAAGAGGCAATTCTAGCAATAAAGTCTCTAGATTGAAAGGCGGTTTAGTGTTTTAGCCAAAATCGTCTAAGACATTAATCGTCATTTCAACAACCGTATCAATAGTCATAATACCCGCAATATCCCCCCCCCCCCCCCAAAGAAAAACATGGTTACTCAAATTCACCTATTCTTTACAAGATGATCAAACATTCAACCCTTTTGCACCTCGCTACAATAACCGACCTTTCTGTAACCCAACCCGTAACGAAGAACAACCACTCCTGGTATATAATTACGGAGATGATGAACATTATAAAGAACAACATGAAGATGAAGAGCATGACGAACATGTAATTTAATTAGAAGGAAAGAACAATAACCCCGTCAAGAAAAGAAGATTTAAATCACAGACGATTTTTTTACCAACGAACAAAAGTTGCTTTGTGTAAGCCTTGGGTTCATATGTCCGAAGGCGCGATAGTCTGAAATCAACAAAGGCACGACGACCTTTGGGGTGGAGTGCTTACAAGAAACTACTCTATGGAAACGATGGAAATGTGCACCAAATATATTTAAAATGAAGCTCTTTTAATTTAAAGTTGGGGTCACTATAACAAATTCTACATACAAACGACATTATTTTTGTTCAAAAGAAATATAAGAAAGCTTTTACCCCTTCATTCACGAGAGATTGTAAGAACCCATCAAACAACGCTTGTTTCCTAAATTGATTATCATATCTTAATGTGATTTATGTGTTGCCTCTTAAAGATTCCACTAAGAGGCTACATCTGAATCATTCATAGGTGAAATCGTTTAGTTCAGTAAAAGACACCTCTTAATGGTTCATAAATTCTCTTAACGGGTAAGTTTTAAACACAAACATAATAATTCAAATAGTACCTCTTAATCTGTCATATCTCTTAACGATTCAATATAAGATTACCAAGCAATCCCTTAATGGAGTCTAATTCATGCCTTATATACCTTGGAAGTTGGAAAAAGTGTTTTCAAAATGTTTTCTTCGTTGATCAACCTTGGCCCAATCAAATAATTTAGTGATAATTCACTTTATCATAAAAGATGCGTCTTCACATAATCATATATCAAAAGAAAAAAAGGAACGTATTTATTAGATAACTAGCACACAAATTAACTTAACGTAGCAATTGTTCGCGTTAGTAGCGTAATTAACTTATTATATATAGAACATAATGTAATTATAGTATAGTGTAAGTGTCACCAACATTTGATTGGTTCACGTGATGGTGTTGCGTCAACATCTTTTCTTTTTATATATTGCGGCTTACTAATTTATGTTTACGATTTATAGGTGACACTATTGATATCTACCGAATCGTGTTGACTTGCAATCACACCACACGAGTTTTACCAACCGACTACACATCATTTTAAATATGTTTTTTTTATTTTATTTATTATAACTTCTACAATAATATAAATGTCAGGTTTGGAATTTGCTGTCGTTACTGTTTGAGCGTAACCGACACTGACCGAATTCACATCACCTCACCACCGCAAATATACCGTGCTGAAATATTAAAATGTTAAAATACCATTTATTTTTCTTATTATTTACCTTTCTACCATCACCAAAACAAACAACAAGCCCAGAAAGAAACACCAAATCCTAAAGCAATCTCTCCATCTCTCTCCTTCTAAGCCTCTACTTCTTTTTCCCTCTCTCTCTCTCTACGTATATATAGAGATATATTATATATATATATAGACATGCATGTATGAACAAATTGAAGCACAGCAAAAAAAAAAAGAACAAAAGCATATTATAATAATTCAAAAGCAGAATTTGTCTTCTCTTTCCTACTAAAAAGGCTCCAGAATTGTGTAGTGTTGGAATCATTTATTCATTTCTCTCTGTTTGAATGCTTGCTTCCTTATGAAGAAAACCTGAAACCCTAAAACCTTCATTTCATAGATTCCGAACGGCGAATACACGTTCTTTATCAGGTAC
The DNA here is from genome assembly GCF_021521415.1 of Bidens hawaiensis. Taxonomy (NCBI): domain Eukaryota; kingdom Viridiplantae; phylum Streptophyta; class Magnoliopsida; order Asterales; family Asteraceae; genus Bidens; species Bidens hawaiensis. The sequence continues at coordinate 67,369 of NW_027498319.1, read as the reverse complement.
TACTTTTAATCGATTTACTCGAATGAATGCTGATTGTTGAATGTCATGAGATCTCAATGATGCATATATTAGTTGAATTTTGAGTTGTGTGATTGATCGTAATGGTGTTAATATTATTATTACGTCAAGTTGCTAGTGATGAATGTGTGTAACTGATTAGTCGTAGCTTCGGACCCTGTTTATTGGCGAGTGTGTATGTTTTCGTCGATTGATCGGTTAAACAGAGTCCGAAACTGCGAATTAATCGATTATTCGATGAAAACGTACTGTACTTCATCGATTCAGTTTAATGAATGCTGGTTGTTAGATGTTTTGAGATTTGAATGATGTATATACTAGTTGATTTTTGAGCTGTGTGATTGATCATAATGCTGCTAATATTGTTTATACGTCAAGTTGATGAAGATGAATGTTAATGCTTTTTGTCAGATAATCGATTAATTCGGACCAGGGCCGGCCATAAGGTGTGGCCAGTTAGTCGACGGCCACAGGCCCGACACCCCGCTAGGCCCGAATTTTAAAATATATATATATATATATATATGTATTTTTATTAAAACAATATGTATATTTTGTGTTTAAAATTAATTACATTCCCAATAGCTTGGTCTAATGGCAAAAGGGGTATTACTCCCGTTATGGGTTCCACTCTCATTTGAGGCGTTTAATTCTATTTTTATACAAAAGTTTTTTATACTACCCAATTATAAAAAAGTAACTCATATAAAAATTAAATTGTTTTTAAAAAAAAAACTCTTTTTACTTCAGGCCCAAAAGATTTTTTGCTTTCTCGGAGATGGCCCAGATTCGGACTCTGTTTATTGACGTCGTAAACGATCGTAATGCCGTTTACTTCGAATAACCAATTAAACAGAGTCCAATTAATCGATTTTATCAACAAATATGTACACGCTCATCAACAATTTTCGTGATTAATTCGCAGTTTCGGACTCTAAGTAAACAGCATTACGATAGTTAAACTACGTCAATAAATAGAGTCTAATAGAGTGTGTACCGATTAATTCGCAGTTTCGGACTCTATTTATTGACTAAAACTGTTACGACTCGGTTTTTTTAGATCATATTTATGCATCACATTTGATATCTCGTGATCCTGATAATCGATTTAGTTCGAGTTGTTGATGAATGTATAGGCATATTATACTAATAATTTAACTGTAATTGTTTCCTTGTTCTAATGCTGATGAAGAAACCTGAAAACTTCTGGATTTCGAATGGAGAATACGCTCAATCGATCGCTGTTCTTACACTGATTCTCGTTCGTCATCAGGTGCGTTCAATCGTTTAACTCGAATCAATGCAAATTGTTCATAAAATGTATGCATCTTGTGTGATTTTATTGTCGATTAACTTCTTCGAATATTCGATTGATTCGTAGTTTCTGACTCAGTTTATTGACTAAAACTGTTACGAATACCGTACTGATTTTTTCGGTTCGGTATCAGTGCTATTGAAATTACTTAACATACCAAAACCAAATGGTACTGATATTACTGGTACCGATTGTGTTAAGTCGGTATCAGTATCGGTATTCAAAAAATGCTCCCGTGATGTTTAGTTCGGTACCGATGCCAGTAAATTAACGTACCAAAACAGAATGGTACTGATACCAAAACAAGAAAAGATGAATACATGTACCGGCTGTGTTGAGTCATGTGCATAGTTCATTTGTACGGTACAAATTATCATTGCTAATAATTATGCTATGTGGAAAGTCTAGGAAGTAATAACACGAAAGGAATATAACGTATACAATCGCATCAAACTTTTGTACCATACATCAATCAAACTTCTGACCATTTTTTAACTTTGTCATGTGGTAATTTGATGTACACATTCAAAAAAATATATTTTTTATATTTATTTTCTGTGTTAACCTTATGATTGAAAATGATCATACGTGACATATGAGTTATGACCCTGTCTATCCAAGGTGTACGTCGTTACATCACTTTTTTATGTGACAAACTGTGTACTTTTAGGAACCTATGGTCAACAAAAGTCAAAACTGAATCGGGTAGGAACCGGTTTTAGGTATAGTCAGGTATTTGACAGTGTTTTCCGGATAGAGTCGGGTTTTGAACGGGTAATGACGGGTTTGGTTCCAGGTGCAGGTCTAGGAGAAGTACAGGTACACCGGTTCGGGTCTAGAACCGGGTATTTTGTGCACCTCTAGTCTAACAGTTTATATAGCACGTATAATTTGGAGAAAAATACGCATTTGACATGTATGAAACATAATGGCACGTGTGATGCGTCATACTATCCCACATCATACAAATTTTATGATCATTTTTCACGTGTCATACGAATATATATAAACGTCCGTAATAAAATAATGAAATTTTATTTAAGATGTAATATTTTTTACAACTTTTTATAAGTAATGTGTTCAAATTTCTTATATAGGGTAATTTAATATATTGCGTCATATCACATATGTGATTGTGGGTGGTCGCATATATCAACTTTGTATTCATTATCCTGACATGAAAAGAAATGAAAAAACAAACGTACACGTAAATTAATTGTGACCTAGATATTTTAATTCAATACGGTAATAATGATCAAGACTTCATTTCTCTCTTTTCTTTAACCTTCTATTCACAGTTCTTATTGTGTAAGATTATATACTTGGATTGTACTTAACCTTTTAATCAAACTTAAGGACGTTGGCCAACTTGTGATCCAAATATCCGGTTCATGGTTTCGGTTTGAAACATGAAACCGGCTGTGTAAACCAAACATGTCGTTTTATCAATGATAGAACTCTTTGTTTTTGAAAATATAAACGTTATAATATGAACGATAATTATTCTATTAAAATGTTTAATACGAAGAACTCTTTGTTTAATACGATTCGTCTTGCTTGCGGTGCGCGTATATAATGTATATATGTGTGAACCCTCGGGTGGGCAAAAGTGAAATTGCACTAATTTTGACGTTATTTTACTAATCTCGTGAAAATAACGTTAAAAGTGGCGGAAGGTTAATCAGGCATCATGTGGCGGCGTTGATAGCCGAAAGACAAGGGCACATGCGCCATTCAGCCAGTTACCCGATGATTGAGTGTTATGTGTCTTATGTTCAAGGCTTGATGTAAAACTACTATCGAGCCGGGGGTCTCACCGGAAGCAGCCTCTCTATCCTTATGGGGTAGAGGTAAGGCTGTCTACATCTTACCCTCCTCAGACCCTATCATAGCTTTGCTATTGGTGGGATATACTGAGTACGATAATGATGATGATGATGATGATGATGATGATGAAAATGTTTAATACGAAGTAATAATTGAAGAAAAAGTTTCAAAAAATTGGTATAAAGCTATAAAAAAACCGTTGAACTGGTAAAAGACGACCGGTCCAAACCCATACAACCTGAATACAGGGCCGGCTCTGAGAAGTCGAATTTTTTTTTGGGTCAAAGACGAATTTTTTTTGCGGCCTTAAGTAAAATGAACATTTTTTGTGTTTAAACAATTTAATTTTACGTGGGCTTACTTGGTTATGATTTGAGTTATGTAAAAAACTTTTGTATAAAAAAACTAAAAAATGGCTTAAATAAGACTAGAACCTACAACCTCTTGGTTATAACTTATAAGTCATACCTCTTTGTCACTAGACTAAGCTAATGTTTATGTAAATATGTTTAAACATTGATTATACATATTTTTCTTCATAAAAATAAATATTTAAAATAAAAAATTCGGGCCTATCGGGGTGTTGGGCCTATGGCCATCAACTACCCAGCCACACCCTTGGGCCGGGGCAGCCTGAATAGTTTGGTTTGTCATTCATGGTTTGACCCGTAACTTTGGTTAAAACCAGTCAAGTCAAACAACTAACTCCACCAAAGTTCATCATCATCATCATCGTACTCAGCATATCCCACCAATAGCAAAGCTATGGTAGGGTCTGAGGAGGGTAAGATGTAGACAGCCTTACCTCTACCCCATAAGGATAGAGAGGCTGCTTCCGGTGAGACCCCCGGCTCGATAGTAGTTTTGCATCAAGCCTTGGACATAAGGCACATAGCACTCAATCATCGGGACACCGGCTGATCGGTGCATGTACCCTTGTCTTTCGGCTATCAACGCCACTACATGATGCCTGATTAACCGTCCATCACTTTTAACGTTATTTTCACGAGATTAGTAAAATTAGTGCAATTTCACTTTTGCCCACCCGAGGGTTCACACATATATACATCATATGTGCGCACCGCAAGCAGGGCTAAAACTCCACCAAAGTTGCGTGTAGTATTTGGCCTTATGATCTAAGGCTATGTGCAGTGGAGGGGCTACAAAATGGGGTGTTTTGCGTCATGCGGCGCCTAGTTAGCAAATTATGAGTTTTTATTTTAGGGGTGTAGTGGTGTTGTAACCCAATATATATATATATATATATATATATATATATATATATATATATATATATAGTGGAATGTTAACGTACAAATGAAATTAACGTGCTAAACGTGAAAATCAAGTAAAGTAATTATATATACAAGTAGAATAATTATGTAATTACTCTATGATAATTACTCGATGGTGCAATTAGATAATTACTCTACTTGATTCTCACGTTTAGCACGTTAATTTCATTTGTATTTGATACAAACCCTATATATATATATCACACTCACATACTATTTAATAATAATAAAAGCAAAAGAATGCAAGGCTAGGAAACACACATCGCCCCCCCCCCCCCCCCCTTATCGTCCAGTTTGTCGCCTGGGGGGCAGTGTTCCAAGTCTTTGTCACCCAATTTCGCTCATTTTAATTGCCCACTACACTAAGCCTAATAACATATGGGTAATGGCCTTAGGTTTGAAACTTGACTCAATGTGATTTTTCCACACTGTAAAGTTTCCTCTTTAATGATGTTGTTAGGTGAGACATACCTGAAACATTAAAATTAATATGAACAATTAACATTTTATCTACAAAAGACTCGGTTAAAACGCTTTTCTATATAAATGTATTCAAACAACAAATTAATAATCACCACTTTAAAGTTAGGTGAGATCCAATCCAAGTATCGTGGGATTCGAGGATTGCTTAATGGTAACGGTATGCGCCATTTGTATTGGTGAACAAAAGAAGAATATAAAATATTATATTATACTCAAAATTTTATATCCATTGAAGTTACAATTATAAAAAAGTCTTAATATTTGTTTTTCTCGACGTATATATGTATCTTTTCACTTTTTTCAGGTTTTGCTGATCACCCACGTCATCGGCAAAGAATCTTCACTTTATTAGTTGTTTAATACATAGCCTTAATTTGGTAACATCTGAAATATAATATTATAATACTTTTTTTTTTCTGAACGGCTAATTTTGTTAAACGAATAATTAAGGCTACAGTAAGAAGCTAAACACGATCCAACATACATATCCACTACGTTTACACAATTACATCACATTTCTCAAAAAGAAAACAAAACTCCACCATTTTTCCAATATTATAATATACTTATAAAGAAAATTTCAGATATGTCTTCATAAAAATAATTATATTAAAAATACGTTTTTAAATATTATAATACATTTTCTACCCTTAAAAGGTTAAAAATAATTAATTTGTTTTACTTAAAATGTAATATGTAAGTATGAGAATTTTTAGTTTATTAAGTGATTACTCCATAGAATAGTAACCAACTTTGAAAGTTGTTCCAATTAGGTCACTGATGTAAACTTTTGTTCCAATTAGGTCATTCAACTTTCATTTTTGTTTCAATCCTAGATATTTTACCTGGATAGCAGGTAATCTAGGTTTTTTTTTTTAATTTTTCAATGTTTTTACTTTGCATAATAACTTTTAAAGGTTGCGAAAATTAGTAAAAATGCGAAATATAATTTTAAAATTCCGAAAATTTGCAAAAAAAGTTCGGAAAATTGCAATAAATTGAAAAAATTGAAAAAAAAATAAAAAAATGTTCAAAACGGGTCGGAACGGGTTAGGGTCAACATGTTCGGGTTAGAACGGGTTAAGATCGGAACTAGTCAAAACAGGTTTCAGGTCAGCTTTTTTTTGACCAACGAATCAGCGCGTTTTCAACACGTTACAGCTCGTTTTAAAAGCAGAAGCTCGTTTAAGCGATTTTTTCAGTTCGTTTCAGCACTTAACAGCTCGTTTAAGCGATTTTTCAGCTCGTTTCAGCACCTAACAGCTCGTTTAACCGAATTTTTAGCTTGTTTCAGCACCTAACAGCTCGTTTAAGCGATTTTCAGCTCGTTTTAGCACCTAACAGATCGTTTAAGGGATTTTTCAGTCGTTTCACCACCTAACAGCTCGTTTAAGCGTTTTTTCAGTTCATTTCAGCACCTAACAGCTCGTTTAAGTGATTTTTCAGCTCGTTTCAGCACTTAACAGCTCGTTTAAGCGATTTTTCAGCTCGTTTCAGCATCTAACAGCTCGTTTAACCGATTTTTCAGCTTGTTTCAGCACTTAACAGCTCGTTTCAGCACCTAACAGCTCGTTTCAGCACCTAACAGCTCGTTTAAGCGTTTTTTCAGTTCGTTTCAGCACCTAACAGCTCGTTTAAGCGATTTTCAGCTCGTTTCAGCACCTAACAGCTCGTTTAAGTGTTTTTTCAGCTCGTTTCAGCACCTAACAGCTCGTTTAAGCGTTTTTTTCGGTTCGTTTCAGCACCTAACAGCTCGTTTAAGCGATTTTTCAGTTCGTTTCAGCGTCTAACAGCTCGTTTAAGGGATTTTTTAGTTCGTTTCAGCACCTAACAATGATTTAGGAACGGGTTTCGGGTCGGAACGAACTAAAATATCGTTTTAAACGAGCTGTTAGAAGCTGAAACTAGCTGAAAAATCGCTTAAACGAGCTGTTAGGTGCTGAAACGAGCTGAAAAATCGCTTAAACGAGCTGAAAAATCGTTTCAGCACCTAACAGCTCGTTTAACCGATTTTTTAGCTTGTTTCAGCACCTAACAGCTCGTTTAAGCGATTTTCAGCTCGTTTTAGCACCTAACAGATCGTTTAAGGGATTTTTCAGCTCGTTTCAGCACCTAACAGCTCGTTTAAGTGTTTTTTCAGTTCATTTCAGCACCTAACAGCTCGTTTAAGTGATTTTTCAGCTCGTTTCAGCACTTAACAGCTCGTTTAAGCGATTTTTCAGCTCGTTTCAGCATCTAACAGCTCGTTTAAACCGATTTTTCAGCTTGTTTCAGCACTTAACAGCTCGTTCAGCACCTAACAGCTCGTTTCAGCACCTAACAGCTCGTTTAAGCGATTTTCAGCTCGTTTCAGCACCTAACAGCTCGTTTAAGTGTTTTTTCAGCTCGTTTAAGCGTTTTTTTCGGTTCGTTTCAGCACCTAACAGCTCGTTTAAGCGATTTTTCAGTTCGTTTCAGGGTCTAACAGCTCGTTTAAGGGATTTTTTAGTTCGTTTCAGCACCTAACAATGATTTAGGAACGGGTTTCGGGTCGGAACGAACTAAAATATCGTTTTAAACGAGCTGTTAGAAGCTGAAACTAGCTGAAAAATCGCTTAAACGAGCTGTTAGGTGCTTAAACGAGCTGAAAAATCGCTTAAACGAGCTGAAAAATCGCTTAAACAAGCTGTTAGGTGCTGAAAAGAACTGAAAAAACACTTAAACGAGCTGAAAAATTGCTTAAATGAGCTGTTAAGTGCTGAAACGAGCTGTTAAGTGCTGAAACGAGCTGAAAAATCGCTTAAACGAGCTGTTAGGTGCTGAAACGAGCTGAAAAATCGCTTAAACGAGCTGTTAGGTGCTGAAACGAGCTGAAAAATCGCTTAAACGAGCTGTTAAGTGCTAAACCGAACTGAAAAAATTGCTTAAACGAGCTTTTGCTTTTTAAACGAGCTGTAACGTGTTGAAAACGCGCTGATTCGTTGGTAAAAAAAAAAGCTGACCCGAAACCTGTTTTGACCAGTTCCCATCTTAACCCGTTCTAACCCGAACATGTTGACCCTAACCCGTTCCGACCCGTTTTGAACATTTTTTCAATTTTTGCCATTTATTGCAATTTTCCGAACTTTTTTTGCAAATTTTCGGAATTTTAAAATTATATTTCGCATTTTTACTAATTTTCGCAACCTTTAAAAGTTATTATGCAAAGTAAAAACATTGAAAAATTAAAAAAAAACTTAGATTACATGCTATCCAGGTAAAATATCTAGGATTGAAATAAAAATGAAAGTTCAATGATCTAATTGGAACAAAAGTTTACATCAGTGAGTGACCTGATTGAAACAACTTTCAAAGTTGGTTACTATTCTATGGAGTAATCCCGTTTATTAAAGTGTAAATTTGACAAATGTGAAGTTTAAGAGAAATATACACACAAGTTGTTCATACCTTTTCAATTGGAGCGTAAATTCTATAAGGCTACGTGTAATTGTTTCATTAAAAAAAGTGAAAAAGAATGTTGCCGGGTCACCACACACACGTAGACAAGAATGCTTCACTTTTCACACTCACTGATATGTATAATGAATAATGATCTCACAAGGGGTTCAACTTTTTTTTTAAATATTTTATTCTAACAAGGAATGGTGACGTGTGTGATTGTGTTAGAAAAATTAAATAAACAAACGAACTCGCCCTACGGTCATGTACCACCATGCCCCGGATAGTGATAGGTTGGTGGGCGTGAACTCATTACACATGGTCAGATGGCCTAATTTGCTAAATTATTTAAAATATGCATGAACACATTCATTATGAATAAAAATTAATAGAAATGACTTGTCTTCTACACTACCCTTAACAGAAAAACTACATTTTTCTGATATACTTGAATTAAAGTAACAGTTATGCACCTTGTGGTTTCAGCTTTTGTGAGATGATAACCAACTTTATTTAATAAATAGTAATCAAAACCAAGTTACATATATATGAATAACTTCAGTGTCCCATCAGTGATCTAAATGGCCGTTCATAAAAAAACATATGAATAACTTCAGAGATGATCAGTGGGCCAGTGTCCCGTTAGTGATCTAAATGGTCGTTCAAAAAAGAACATATGAATAACTTTTGTGATCAAATTATAAATAATCAAATAAACCTTAAAATCTAGGTTGAGATTCCATGAGTGTTTGAATGTATGTTTGCTTTATATCTAGGTTCAATGAACATGCTATTTACTTATTTGTGGCTACATAAATTGTTAAGTGCACCAAATAAACATATTATGATTTCTTGACCTCTTAACAATTTGCAGATGAGAAGGAACTAAGCCCGTGGTGTAACTGGACAAGATCTTGGTATTTATATACGATAATCTCATGAGTGTGGAAAAACTTGAAGGTGGTATGGTAAACACGTCAAATAGTATAAGCAACCGGTATGCTAAGCTTTTAAATGGTTCGTGGTTGGCCCAGTTCCGCTATGGGTCGAATCCGTGGATGGCTAGATATGTTTACAGCGTGATGTTTCTGTTAGCAAATTTGCTTGCGTGGGCTGTGCGTGACTATGGACCGAGTGCATTGACCGAAATGAAGAGTAAGTTTGAGGGGGCGTTTGGATATGCATTCTGAAATAATAACTTTCGAAAAATCATCATCATCGTACTCAGTATATCCCACCAATAGCAAAGCTATGGCAGGGTCTGAGGAGGGTAAGATGTAGACAGCCTTACCTCTACCCCATAGGGATAGAGAGGCTGCTTCCGGTGAGACCCCCGGCTCGATAGTAGTTTTGCATCAAGCCTTGGACATAAAGCACATAGCACTCAATCATCGGGATACCGGCTGATTGGTGCATGTACCCTCGTCTTTCGGCTATCAACGCCACCACATGATGCCTGATTAACCTTCCGCCACTTTTAACGTTATTTTCACGAGATTAGTAAAATAACGTCACAATTAGTAAAATAACTTTCGAAAAACACATATCCAAACACTCACAAATTCATACTAGGACTTATATTGCTTATATATGTTTGAGTAAATGTTGTTTTGGTCCTATGTGGTTTGGTGAGATTTGCTGTTTTGATCAGTTTTTTTTCCTTTTTTTTCGAGAGTGAATTCCTGTTTGCGTCCATGTGGTTATAACGCTGATGCTAGAGGTGCAATAGCCGAGCCGCTCGCAAACTACTCGAGATAGGCTCGTAAAAAAGCTCGATTGAGCTTAACTTTATCGAGCTCGAGCCGGCTCGCGAGCCTAAACGAGCTGTCGTTTATATAAAATTTTAAAATATAAATTTATTAATTACTAATTAGTATATATAGTATTATGAAAAAATAAATATAAATAACTACATAATATATATAATTTTATACATAAAATTATAATTGAAAAAAATATATACAAAAATAATAAAAATATATAAAAATAATAAATAATATCTGGTAAACAAGGCGAGCTCGATCTTGAAAATCTACTCACGAGCTGAGCTCAATCTTTGAAAATAGATCTCGAAAGGAGCCGAGCTCGAGCTCCGTGTAAGTTAAACGAGCCGAACTTGAGTCTAGTCGAGCCCGGGCTCGGATCGGCTCATTTGCATCCGTAGCTGACTCACACCACAGGGACGCAAGTGGGCCATTTTGACTTTAGGGTCGCATAGTGCGCTCGCGTTATAACCGCAGGGACGCAAATAGGAATTCTCTCTTTTTTTCGTTTGCCAAAAAGACATCAGGTTTCCAGTCCAGTCTAGTTTTGGAAACCGCGATGACTTTTTTCTAACAAAAAAAAAAAAAAACTGATCAAAACAGCAAGTCTAACCAAGCCGTAAAGACGAAAACAACACTCTACTCTTTATTGTCACTAAAAACATTTTCTAAAACTTATTTTTTATTTCAGGGTTGAAAAGTTGCCAAGGTGGTAAAGACTGTTTAGGCACAGAAGGAGTTCTAAGAGTTAGCATGGGTTGTTTTGTATCCTCTATATAATTCATATAATCTATCTAAATACAAACATATGATAAAAAAATTGTTTCCTTAACATATGTTAGATATTTTACTTTACAATGTTTCTTTCAACGGCTGGAACCTCGAAGTTGTATGGACGAAAAGAATTATGGCATTCGGGTTGGTGGTCTGCCAAGATTTTCCTAATGATCGCCTTAATCGTGTTGCCATTTTTCCTCCCGACAGATATCATTATGATATATGGTTAGTTTATATTACACAAACAATCATGTAACATGCATATTTGGTAAAACGGTTGGGATGGGAAACGGGTCAAAACGGGACACTTGTTTTGGGTCAGGTTGGATTGGTCCGAAACAGTTTTTGCCCAATAGATTCACATTTTTATTATAAATAACCAGTTTCTCAAACTGAGTTGGGCCTAAACCTGTTGGACCGGGCCCAATACATGGGTATTCTCGATAACACCTTTCAGGCAATGGGTCGGGCCAAAACAGGTGATCTTTATACGGGTCGGGTTGGTTTGGTCTGAAACATTTTTTTGTTAAAAAGTTTCACATGTTTCTTATAAACATAACGCGTTTTTCAAATCTAAATCCGATGTTAATAATTTCAATATTAATCGAATTTTTTGAGTACAAATAATTTATAAGGTTTTATAAATTAAAGATCCTATCCAACTCATGACTATATTGGGCTAACCTGAGATTGGGTCTAAACCCGTTGGGTCGGGCCCATATATAAGGGTTTTATCTACAAGACTCAAAGCCGGCTTTGAAGGAGGGCAGGGCGGTCGACAACCCCCGGTTCAATCACCCTGGTAGGCCCTTTAAAATTTTTTTACATTCTTTTATTTTCTACTTAAAATAATATGTATTTTTAATGTTTAAACCCAATTACTCAACTTATTTAAGCCCATTTCCATAGAAAATATTGTTTGCACAACCCAAATCATAACAAATAAGCCCATTTAAACATATAATTGCTTACGCCCTGCTTGCGGTGCGCACATATAATGTATATATGTGTGAACCCTTGGGTAGGCAAAAGTAAAATTGCACTAATTTTGACGTTATTTTACTAATCACGTGAAAATAACGTTAAAAGTGGCGGAAGGTTAATCAGGCATCATGTGGTGGCGTTGATAGCCGAAAGACAAGGGCACATGCACCAATCAGCCGGTGTCCCGATGATTGAGTGTTATGTGTCTTATGTCCAAGGCTTGATTCAAAACTACTATCGAGCCGGGGGTCTCACCGGAAGCAGCCTCTCTATCCCTATGGGATAGAGGTAAGGCTGTCTACATCTTACCCTCCTCAGACCCTACCATAGCATTGCTATTGGTGGGATATACTGAGTACGATGATGATGATGATGATGATGATGATGATGATGATGATGAAACATATAATTGCTTAAGCCCAATATTTCATTTTTTTTATTAAAGGCCCAATTTTTTCTCTCTTTCGGCCAAAAATTTTTTAATGATTCTCGGGGACGGCTGACAAGACTACAACCCGTTTATAAGCTATTTTTTTATTTACACAGCCCAAATGAATCTTATATATTTGAACTTATGCAATGTTATTCATTTGCAGGGGATATTGCACATTTTGGTGCAGGGTATGTTTTTTTTTATTATTTCATTTAATTTAACCTCGTGACTTTGATCGTGCGAAAACATCTAACCGATCTTGATTGTTATTATTTTGTAGAGTGTTCTTGCTAATTCAGCTAATCAGTATAATCAGTTTCATTACATGGTTAAATGATTGCTGCTTGTCAGAAAAATACGCCGAGAGATGGTAAGTTTGTTTGTTCATGTAATTAATACTTTTCGTGTATAATTTAATGATCCTAAATGTTGTTTTTGTGCAGCCACATTCATTCCATGCTGCTAGCAACTGCTGCATACATCGTTTGCATATTCGGGATCATATTAATGTACATTTGGTACACACCGCAAGCGAGTTGTCTACTCAATATTTTCTTCATCACATGGACACTTGTACTGCTACAACTTATGACTAGTGTCTCTCTGCACCCAAAAGTAAGTTGTCGGTTCGGGTTGACCCAAATTACTTTTTGTCGAAAAAGATTATTTTTTCTAACTTGTTTCTTTAATAAAATGATTTGAGGCGTTACACATTAAAAGTAGGGAAAATTGCGTAATATAAACGAATGTTACACTTTCTCTAGATTTTAACGACTACCGTCCAAAATAAAAAAAACCATATTACACTTTGTTATCATTTAGCAACCGAGTTTAAATTAGTTCTAAGGCCATATTTTTGCTGATTTATAAGATTGGGAGAATTCCGTATCTACCCTTACAAACTTGTGAAATATCGTATATATATATATACCCAACTCAAACATAAAATATCATATATACCCTTACAAGCTGGTTAAAATATACCCATTTCATTAGAAACTAGTTTTGAAATGACCATTTTATCCTTACTTTCATAAATCTTTAAAATTACATATTTACCCATCAATAATATTTTTCTTAAATATAAGATTTACCCATTTTCTTGAACACAAGTCATTTTAGTTTATATGCATATGCTATGTGGCATTATATATTATTTTATTTATAATTTAAAAAAATATATCATTTTTCAAAATTGTAAATAAATTTGTTATATATTTTCCTCATAAGAAACTTTTGCTTGTGACATCTAATGTGGCTGTTGGCATGGCATTAATCAAACTAGTGCCACATCAGCAATTTACACGTAAAACAGTTAAAACCGATAACATTTTGGGCAACTTGTAGCCCGTTTGAGCCGTTTTGTTTTCTAGTTAAAATTCTTTTACTTACCTGTTTGGCCCGTTAGCGATAAAAAACATAAGTGGAATTGACCCGTTCACAGTTAAATGAATGAATATTCGTTACTTGTTATAATAACAACTTATTATTTTTTTTTTAAACAGATCAGTGCCGGATTCTTGACTCCAGGTTTTATGGGACTTTATGTTGTTTTCCTGTGTTGGTCTGCTATTAGAAGGTGTTTATAAGACTTTAAAACTTATAATTAATATTCTTATTAATTTGCAGCCTGATTGTTTAATATTTGATTATGTGTGTTTTTGCATACAGTGAACCACCAGATGATAAATGTCTTAGAAAATCTGAAACCTCAAGAGACTGGCTAACCATCATAGTAAGCCTTAAACCTTTCATACATACATATACACACACACATGATAACTTTTAAAATTCAAAATATATCTTTTTTTGCTGATTTTTCAATTGAACTTGTAAGTAAAATGCTATGCATTCGATATCGCTATCGGTTATCGGTCCCTTGGAAAAATATCGGTACTGATAATATCGGTGACATTGGATCAATATATCACCAATATTTCCGATATCAGTGTTTTAAGTCTTAATTATCAATTTTTAGTGTTCAATGTTAGCATTTTAAGTCTTAATCAGTTCCCACTTGCTATTATTAGGGTAACCGTAATGGGCGATAATATAGGGCGACAAGGGACGATTTTTGGAGGGAACACCGCCCCCCCTGCGATAAATGGGGCGACAGGGGGGGTGTTCTTTTGTCGCCTGCTTGTTTGTTTGGTTTATTATTATTATAATATAATGTGTGTGATATATATATATATATATATATATATATATATATATATTGGGCTACCACACCACTAAAACAAAAACCACCCCTTTGCTGACTGGGCGCCACACGGCACAAATCGCCCCATTTTGTAGCTCCTCCACTACACATAGCCTTAGTGTTTTGCAAGTTGCGAAAGGTTAATTTGTTAATGGAGTAGAGTATACTGAATTATTAATGTTAAATTACTATATATATCAATGAAAGACTATTTCGTATATATATGAATTTTTAATGATACTAAAATTACCAATATATCACCACGATAACCGATATCTCAAAAATATCGGTCCTTGACTGATATCTGATATTTTTCCGCATTAACTGCTAGGTAAAATGTATAATTAGTGTTGGTTTTGTTACTAGAAACAAGTGATTTGATGCTTAAGATTCAACTGTTTGACTTGTTTCAGTTCATTTTGTTGTGAACAGAGCTTTGTTATTGCTGTACTGGCGATTGTTATCGCAACTTGCTCAACTGGAATCGATTCTAAATGTTTTCAGGTACTAATTCATATTTTTTATTTACAACTACTATTTCTTTGTCTTCATACATTTACAGACATAATTACAAATTTTGTTCTTTAAATATATGCGATTTATGGATTGGGGCCTTTAAAAAGTTTATTTGCGGGCGGTGTCCTTTATATGATAAAATACATTCGCTTTTTGTCCTTTACACTAATTGTCATCCAAAAAGTCAGTTAAATCCAAACATGCCAAGACTTAACGGGGTTTTTGTTTAACACATTTTATTTAGTTTCTTTTTCTAATAATATATTTAATTTGTTTTCTAATTATAAATACTTAAATATTATGCGTAAAAAAGACTTAAAATCCCTCAAATGCCAAGACTTAACGGGGTTTCCGGATGCCAGTTAGTCAAAATGATGAAAGTCAAACAAACATGCCATGTAAAGGACACCTTCTGCAAATAAACTTTTTAAATGACCTGATCCATAAATTGCATATGCTTAAAGGATAAAAGTTGTAATTCAGTCTACATTTACACTACACTTTGCTTTCTATTGAGCATTACTCAAAGTCAAAACATATATATATATATATATACATCCATGCATAATCACACATACATACATATCATATATGTATGTAAAGATGTTCTTTTCAGAACCGATAGTATGTTGAGAAGTGCGAGGAACACACTTGTGCTTTTTATTATAAAGATTGCCTGGAATCAATGCATATAGTTATTGATAATCTTTAGTCTAAATCCACACTTTTTTCTATATATAATTTTTTTAAGATGACAATCTCTCTTACTTTTCCATATATAATTAAGTTATTATAATAAAAAACAGGTGATTATCCAGACAAAAATGATAAAACTCATAATTTGAAGGCCTTTAAGGTGAAAATACCTAAAGAGAAAATACAAAATATGTTCATTTTGGATATATTTATAATTTATATTAGTTCATGTTATATCAGATTTTAGCCTTATAGTCATAAAATTAGTTGGAAGAGTGTCTACTTTTTATTTTATTTATTAATTTGTCATGTCTTAGAATGTACAAACCTGACCGAATTTGTACTTTTAAAAATTTTAATCTTTGAAAAGGTTCATGTACTCAAGAAAATTCGCTTAAGCGAGTAACTAAATAAATAAGTAAATAAAAATGTCAGATACCGTACTTTTAAACGAAATATGATGAATAACGAAAAGTACATAGATGAAATTTGTTCGTAAGACTGTAAACGTAAAAACTTGTTGAAATTTTAGTTGACAAATACATATTCTCATTTATAAAACGGACATGTTTGTGATAAATTACTCGTATAGACTCTAAAACCACTTTACTTGCGCCTGTCAAACAGACCGTTTATTTATTTATTTATTTTTTTTCTGTTTAGGTTAATGCAGGCATACGAATGATTCCATAAATATAATACGAATTATGTATCGAGTCAAATATTGTTGTATTTACTTTAGCTATAACATAAATTAAATATAAAAAATGTGTATGAAGATAATAATAATAATAATAATAATAATAATAATAATAATAATAGTAATATTATTTAATGTGCAGTTCAAACAGGAAGAGAAGCAGGAGGAAGAAGATGATGTACCATATGGTTTCGGATTCTTTCATCTTGTTTTCGCAACCGGAGCTATGTACTTCGCAATGTTATTAATCGGATGGACTTATCACCACCCTATGAAAAAGTAAATATACATTTTAGTTAGTTAGTTAGTTAGTTAGTTAATTAGTTTGGACTTTAATTATTTTGTTTATATAATTATCTACCTCTATGCAGGTGGACCATTGATGTTGGTTGGACTAGTACTTGGGTTCGAATAGTAAACGAGTGGCTTGCTGTTTGCGTTTACCGTAAGTATTCAATTCTACTTTCATCCACCTTTCACAAATCTATTTTAACTAGCAAAGTATAGCATGCGCGTTGTGGCGGATTGTTTCTGAAAATCGAAACTTAGATGAAGAAAAATCATTCCCGACGATATATTTGTAAATCACGAAACGAAAAATATTTAGAAGTTATAT
Organism: Bidens hawaiensis; assembly: GCF_021521415.1. Classification (NCBI taxonomy): domain Eukaryota; kingdom Viridiplantae; phylum Streptophyta; class Magnoliopsida; order Asterales; family Asteraceae; genus Bidens; species Bidens hawaiensis. The sequence continues at coordinate 50,326 of NW_027498319.1, read as the reverse complement.
TAAAATAATTTTGAATATTATAAGTACCTTTTTAACAGGTCTTTTAAATTTTTTTTACAAAAAATGTGTTTTATGCCATGATTAAAACTTATTGAGTGCTTTCACATACTTGTTATGTATACTTTGTAGTCTTAAGTATTAATATATGAAAACTACCCAAAACAAAATTTGAGTTAAATGGGTCATCTTCATGTCAACCGGTGAATATTCTTGTTGTGCTTAGATTCGCGTGTCAGGCACAGTTTACGAGATTCTTGTTTGTTTGGCACGTAATCCCACAATCCATTCAACACCCTCAGAAAAACTTTTATGAAATGAACACTGATATATAGATATTAAATATATATCTAAAAACAATAATACTATATGTTACATCGTATGACGTTTAGTTTTGGTAATATTAATGCAAAATAACGATATGTTTGTAGTGTGGATGTTAGTAGCTCCTATCGTGTGGAAAAACGGACAGGTGGAGATATCCGGATGAAGACTCGCCTTAACCAACTTAATGAAGCAATGTTATATAAATATCCGCCGAGTATTATGTTGCAAAATTATATGAAGTCAAGAAAGAAGGAGACGTTTAACGGTATGAAACCGTAAATATCCAACCTAATTCAACAATTATTTGTTTTTTATGTTATATATATGTATATATATATATTGGATATGACACAGGGCAAAACAAATAGCCATGACCCTTGAGAGAAGCCATTGTAAAAGGAAATGTAAACTCTTATTGTTGGGTTGTATATTTATTTATAAATACTGATGAAGAATCATTACAATTACAAGTTATTTTGTGTATTTAAATTTGGATTTTAATCGTTTTTGTTTTCAAATACGAGTGTTATTATGTAATGAACCAAAATAATAATTATATCACACACACATCGACAGGAACCGCAACACTACCAATAAAGAACCTTAACTAGCATGTATGATTCAAACATGTGACAAATAAGACGGTTATATAATCACTTAGCACACCATCTTTCTTATGTTACGTACGGTGGCGCTGCAAATAAGTAGCAAGTATAGTTATTGTGATATCTTATTACAATTGCTTACATAATAAACACTCAAATATACAATTGCTTACATAATAAACACTCAAAGTAGTGAAATTTAGCATTTGGATTTTGATGAATGCAAAGACCAAAAATATAGTTATCACTAGATGGTTTTCAACTTGTTAGCCAACTTGCAACTTGATTACAAAGTGCAAACTATTAAAATGTTTACAAATTGTTTAGATAAATGAGTTTTATTGGATACACTTTTTCATGTATCATCATTTTACATGTGTAGCATCCGACCTCACATACCACCAATATTGTCCGCTTTGCCCACGAATAGCTCACAGATTTGTTTTTAGTTGCCTAGTTAGAGACTTCCCAAGAGATCACACATCCTAGTCCGTACTTTCACCTGAGCACACTTAACTGTGGAGCTCTCATGTCTTCTACTAACATTAGAACCAAAACGTGTTGATGATTTAAGAGACGAGGTATAACTTATGAACCAAGAATCTCTCCTATTCATGGTCAATGTGGGATTCGCCTAAGGTTTTACAATATGTCCGAGTTATAACCAACTTGTTTACATCAAATTAAGTATCAGCTAAACAAGATCTTCCAACTAACTTTTACCACTCATTGGAGCTGAAGTTCAACGGTTCAACCTTTAGAAATAGTAGATGAAGCAAACCAAACTCAAAACTCTCAAATGTTAAACAAGTTGAGCTCAAGTTTAGACGGACTAAAGCTCAGCTCAGCTTGGCTCGTTTACACCCATTTGTACAAACTACAATAAAAGCCTCCAAAAAACTCGCAAAGACGTAAAATCAAAAAACAAACAAATCACTTATTCATCATCCAAATTATAACAAAAGGCAATACAAGAAAAAAGAACAAACCAACAACTAAATTTAAATCAAGTCTAATAACAATAATACAACTTATGAATAAAGTGATAATAGAAGCAAACAAAATAATAAAGGAAAGACCATAAAATCTTAATTATCCATTTGAGTTTAATTTTTTACATAAAACACCCCTTAACTTACTCGCCCGCCAGAAAACCCGCACCTAAACTTACCAACCCGGTGAAGTCGATAAATAAAAATCTACAACAAGAAACCGACCATCAAACAAAAACTTTCCTTTTGACGAATGGTTTAGGAGCAAGCAAACTAGATGATTTTGCATACTCCTATCCAAGAGATGTTTACCACGACCTCGGTTTTTTTATTTAATTTACCCGAATGGGTTGGAGGAGGTGTTTGGTGTAGCGTATAATCCACTTTGTTGTTGGTTTGTATTATTCAAAGAACCAAAAGATATCATATCGTATCCAAAATTTCCTACTTGCGGGCTGCAATGCAAACAAAAACGCATTGAAAAATCTTTAATTACTATTTGACTTTGTTGATGAGTTGGCCTGTTGAAGATGAACACGACCCGTATATTTATTCATGTCAAATGACAACAAACCTAACCCGAAAACCCATAAGTCGTGTATTCTGAACACGAGCCATTTATCCCATTTACCTAAACGAGTCATACGTGGTGACAGGTTATGTACATTTTAATAAAATGATTGGCATGTGTTTATTCATACGGGTTAAACATATCAACCCGTTTCTAGTAAAATAATGTAAATAGTGAGTGATTCATAATTTCATATTTTACGAAATTACAATTATAAAATTGCTCTGAGCAAAGGTTGTCATTAGTTAAAACCGTATTGGTGGGGTCCAGTAAGTTTACCAATAACGTATTCTGAGGGTTATGTAAAAATACATAAATAAAAATAAACATGGCGAGATATTATTACCTGGGTTGAGGTGGGATGTTTGGAGGTACTTGTCCCATGAATGGACCTGATGTAATACAAGAATACATGTTATATATATTATTTTGATTTATGGATTAGTGAGTAGATTTGGCATGCTCGGAGGGTTGCATAGTTGTCAACAGCGAATAGCGGTAAATAGTGACTACCTATATGTTATGTTGTGATAGCGACAAAATAGCGCCCGCTATATCATGTTTAGCGATAAACTAGTGGCAATTTTTTTATAAAATAATATGTGTTTTCAGTCAAGAAACCTTTTTTATGGTCAAATTGGTGGAAGTTGGTGGGAAAAAAGCCTAAAAATGCTATTTACATTAAAAAAACACTGACATGCACTATTTTCACATTTTTAAGGCGCTAAACATCATATAGCGGCAGCCGACCTATACACTACGTAGCGAGCTATAGCAGCTATTGACAACTTTGGAGGCTTAGATAACAGGTCACTCATTTTAACGGGTTTAGCCAAGTTGTGTGACCAGAAAACAATTTTTTCTATGTAATTTTTAATTTTTTTAATACATGATTAATGCATTACACATGATTATGCATTGAAAATACACTGGTAGACTTTTGACTCATATGACTCGTTCCTTTTTAGCTAAATGTTCCTGTTTGACCTGTTTTGAGTTACTAAATAACGCCCAAATCGGCCCATTTGTAATCAAACGAGTTGGGGTTGCCAGAAGCACAAAAGAAAACAAGGAAATTACCAGAAGGCATTGATGATCCGTATGATGGGCCCGGTGGAGGCATGGCTTGGTTGTTCATCCATGTTGGTGCGGCTGCACCCAGGCCCAAGGGTTGCTGCATGCCAGTTGGCGGTCCAGTGTTTGGTAAAGCACTTTGTAATGGTGCCATTGAAGGGAACTACAAAAAGCGTAATTCATATTAAACAACATTTTTTCAGGGTCTGCATGAAACCGAAAAAACCGATCCCTAACTCAAATAACTGAATCCATACAAAAACCAACAGTTTGGTTTAATGTTTCGGTTTGTTTAGGTTTTGCGTTCAATTATAACCGAAAAACCAAACCGAACTATATTTATGAATTTTCATTTTAAACTTTGAATGTTACTTGATTTATAAAAAAATAATAAATTATGTAACCCGAATACTTTAGGCCTAAATGTATAATTATCAGTTAATTAGTGACCCAAATTCAATATGTTGGGCCAATTTTAATTCAACTCTTGTGGCACAAAAGTTAAAGCCATAATGGTAAAACTGAACCCAAACCGAAAATTACGAAACAAAACGGTCTTCAAAGATTCAAAAACCGATAATTTGGTTCAGTTTGAGCACAAAACCGACCACGACACCCCTAAATTATATTTACTAATGCTAAAAAAGTTAATTGTAAAACATACGCCTACTGATTTCTTGACAATTCAAAAGATATTCATAACTTACTAAATAACTTATAAGAATTATAAAAAATGTTTTAAATAGTTATATATTTCCTTTCAAGAAAATAGATTCATGGTGATTAAACATTTTGCTCAACCAAAAGAAGACTTACTGTTGTAGCTTGAACTGAAGGCGATTCGTTGAGATCAAATGGATTTGATGATTTTGATGGCTGTGCAAAAACAGGTGGCATAGGCGGCTACGATAAAAAACCATAAATTAATTTAGTAACATCTCAGATACAAGAAGTAATGATGTTAGTTTGGTAAGTTGCATCAAACCTGAGGAAGGTTATACTGCATATTGTATCCCATGCCATACTGTGGAGCAGGGTACCAGCCTGGACCCTGAGCAGTGTAGGGTGCATAACTTGAAGAAAATAAATCCTGCACACACAGCAAATATCATTAGTAATTTAAAATAAACACAAAAAAAATAATAACTAAATGTAGCGATATCGACCCATTTACTTGTGAATGGTCGCTTTGGGTTGTGATTCAATCATTCAATCTTCTTCTTAAATAAAATAATTAATAAGGTTGGACGGGGTCCAAAGTCTATACATACCACATACAACTTCTCAAAGTTTTAATTCAAAGATTCAGATTAGCATTGTAGGAACATTGAACTCGCACGTTCAAGACATAAATCATTTTACAAATCATAACTATTGACCAATTAACTATTTATAAAAAGCTAGAAAAAGGATAAAAGAGTACCCCGGGTCCCCCGTCCCCTACCGTTAATCTTAATTAACACGTTAGTCATAAATTAAAGTTTAAAAGGGGGAGGGTAAACCCAACCCATACTAAATTAGCCTGTTTCAACAGAATGCGAAAAACACAAATGCAGCAGACAAAAATATGCGTCACTACCGCAGGTAGTTCTTGTTTGGCAGCGGGTTTAGCCTCGATGGTGGATGTGACTTGAGAATCTGCACTTGGGGCACTAGAAGGCACTTGAGTTCCTCCACTAGAAGTGTTCCATGACTGCAAAAGGTTGCAAGTAGAACATGATTGTAAAAACTAAAAAGAATGTGGAAAAAACCATGATATAAAGAACAAGACACAGAAGTTTCAAACAATTTACTTAATAAGGGTTAAATCAGGCTGTGTATTGTCTCAAAACAAGTCAGATAAAAAAACACACGCACACACTAGTTGAATGAGGAACAAGTTGAAAGTTGTCCAAAGCCTGATTGTAAAGCATAGAATCCCCTAAACCATATTTAAAATAGCTTATTTATATATATTTTTGTAATCATTCAAATTTTCCTATATATGCTTCTTGGTTTTATAATATGATCTTTCTAAACACTAAAACTATTATTTTTAAAGCATAGAATTTCCTAAAACCATTTATTTGTAAAATCTGATTATCAATGTAAAGATATATAGGTAATTAAGCTGATTATCAATTTAAACATATATAGCTAAGCTAATTTCATATATATCCTTCCAAAAGTTCAAAATTTCACATACATCTTTCTAGGTTAATTCATTATATTCATGAAAGTCAAAAATCACATGTTTGACCCATTAACAAATTGCCATCTTGTCACCTGTAAAAAAAAACTCTATCTACAAAAACACACTTACGAAAGAGAAACCTGAATTTTCAAATAACCACTACCAACCTGATTAAACGATGAAGCAGTAGGCTGAACACCAGTAGCAGGAGCAAAACTTTGCTGACCAAGCACATTTTGCCACTGGCCTCCATCACCAGAGCTACCAAAAGCATTAAATGCTGGTGGTTGTGTAACCGCGGGAGCAGGTGGCATTTGTACACTAGCAACTGGTGGATTATTACCAGATGCAGGAACTGATAGCTCAGAAAGCACATCAAGCAAGTTAGAACTTGAAGGAAGAGATTGAGTAGGTTTTACTACAGGAGATGCATCAAAACTGGCCCAATTATCATTTGCTGATACTGTTGGTTGTGCCATAACTGGAGCAGGAGCGGTTTGTTGTGTTTGTGGGCCAGGGGCGGTTGAAGACGGTTCAGGGTCGGCATCAAAATCAATTAATGAAGTTTCTGTTCTGAGTTCGGTTGGATTCCCATTGGATGATGCTAAACTACTGGAAGAAGCGGTTCTCTGCATCCAGAATTAATTTTCATAACAGTATTTAAAGATTTTGAAAGACATAAAAACAAAGAAACAAGCCAAAACCTGTTCAAAAAAAGTAAAATTTCATAGTTAAATAGTTAAAACATGTAATAACAATTATATAACTACCAAAAATACATTTAATGAGAAGAAAAATTGTATACTGTAAGAACAGATCTGCGCTTGTTTCATAAGCATTTGCAACTCAAAAAACATGGTGATCGGCAAATGCCTCAAAATAATAGAAGGCGACTATTTCAACAAACTAACTATTGAACAAATCAAGACAGATAAAAAAAATTCCTACAGTTAAAAAAAGGGACTTAAAAATACACATCTTAAAATATAACAGGTTAAAATTCACCATCTATTACTTAATGCATAAAAACACTAAAAACTTATACTTATTTTATATAAAAATACAAAATTTCAGATTCATACCAAACATCACCTTTTTAGACCCATATTCAATTTAAATGCATGTTTTTGCCACATGAGTTTTAATCAGGTGAACAAACAAAAAAAACATATACCAAAACACAACATTACAAATTTAACATAAAACCTGATGAATAAAAACTGATTACCTGTGTTTTAAATGAACCATCTGGTGGTCTTAAACCGTTAACTTTTGGAGGTTCTATAACTCGAAGTGGAGAAACACTATCCCCCAATATATCTCTAACGGGCCTAACTACCGGCGGGCTCGATATACTTGTATCTCGTTGATGATCCGGAGACCTACCGTCATCTAATTTTTTCCCATTACCAAATCTATCTTCTCGTCGCCAGTCATTAATAATATCGGGCCGGGCTGGGCTCTTCCTGAAATCTGGGTCATACCCGGGACTCCGTCTTTCATCATAACTGTTTCTAGAACTTACATCACTTCTTCCACCAGGACTAGGCCTATCACTGTAACGCCTGTCATTCTCATAAGGTGGGCTTCTAGAACCTTCTGATTCCCCCTGTTTGATATGCAAATGCATCCAAACTCAAAAAACAATACATGATACAGAAGAACTTAAAACTATTGATTACAAAAACACTTGAATCTCTTTCCAGGAAATCTTTAATAACTACTAGAGGTGACTATTTGAACCCCTTTGCTAATGATCACCTCCAGGGTTCTTTTTTTCTCAGCCGGATCAAAGTGATAGAACCAAAAAATTAGCTTAAACACTTGTAAATGAACTGAGCTTTTAGTGAACCGTTCGCCAGTATGTTCTTTTATTTTATAGACGAACAAACACAAACAACATTTTTTGTTCATTTAGTGAAACAAACGAACATAAAAAGATGTCTCGTTCTTTCATTTATACTCGTGAACGTCCGCTTATGTTCGTGCATTTATGTTCATTCATGTCCCCAGTTTATTGTTGTTTAAGTTCGTTTGTGAATATATTATTTTAAATCTTGTAAGTCCGTTACAGTTTAGTCTAATTTAATGAAATATTGAAAATAAAATATCACGCATTGCCAATTATTCAAGTTTATAAATTTTAGGCTCAACAGATTTTCGGTGTTCGCTCATATATGTCTGTTCATTTATGATGGTTCACGACTTCACGCTCAAGACTATTTGTTTATACTGTTAGTGAACAAACATGAGCACAATCATTTTCCTACAAAAACAAACACAAACATGAAAATTTTGTTCATTTAACTGTTCGTATTCAATCGTTTGTTCGGTTTAGGTTAAACGAACAAACATAAGCATACCCCCTTTGTGTTCGTTGGGTTGGTTTACAGGCCTACCAAAGAGGTCACACAAGATGAATTTCCCCCAACACGTTAAGGGTTAATTTATTAGAAGTTAGGTGGGATACCGTTCTTGCCCTTGGAGGCTTGTCAAAGCTTCTTTCACCAGAATATCTTCTATCCACATAGACATGCTTAATGAAATCGCGAAGTCTCTCGACATTACTGCAAACAGAGAAAATGTTAGAATTACAGTTTTTTAATGGAAAGAAAAACAATGCATTGCATTCACAACCAGATACCTGCTGTCAGGAAAGGATTGACGTTGTGCATCCCATTCTTTAAAATAAATTTCCTTGGCACTCTATTCTTGCATATAAAAGAAGTCAAAATCAAACTTGGTATATTTATAGATAGATTATAGCTCACGGTAAAGTGATTAAATAATCAAGTAATCTATGTAAAGCAGTAGAGGCCATCCATGTATTGAATTTTGGTAATACTAAATCTGGCAGAAAGAACATGCCCAGTGACAAAAATGCCCTTAAAAGTTTTTAAAAGAATTAATATCAATTCATGTATCGGGATATCATTAAGCAGCGACTCAAATGTAAGATAATAATAATAATTTTGTTATAGCATGATGCATGTTTTTAGCCTGATTTATAGTATATTTGGGTGGCCAAGAAAAGTTTCAAAACACAGTGGCCATAACAGAAAAAGTTAAATAAATGTCCCTAAAATATTTAAAAGAAGTATATATGCAACCACATTACCGCATTTCCTCCTCCTAGGAGGGCGCTAACTTCTTGTGTGGTAAATTTGGCCATCGACACTGATTTTACCCTGTGAGTGAATTCGCGACTGTAGAAAATTGAAATACATGTTTTAATATACGGACATAAATTAAGTTCAAAGTTATTTAAAGTAGCATTGTTAACCAAATTCTTCATCACTAGAGAAATGCAATTTGTTTTTCAACCATAAAAAAGTTAGAACTTACTGTATGCCACTGCAAGTTGTGCAAACAAATGTCCAGAAGCTGGTGCACACATACTGAGGTCCCTGTTGAGGAAATAAACATACTAAAAGTATCAAGATCTAGATCAGTTATATTTCAGTTAACTAACTAACTTTGATGCCAACACTAATAACGAAAAAAACTAATAGTCAGCTTAGTTGGAACGCAAGTTGTACTATGATCAGTGTCAGTATTTCTATTATTCTACAGTTATGTTTTAATTAAGTTAATGCCAAAACCAAAATTAATAAAATAACCAAACAGCCAGATTTTAAATGTTAAGACTTAGTAAAAATAAGAGTAAATACTATAACATTACTCTAGCCTATCAACCACATTATTTATTGTATAAAAAGGCTAAAAAGTAGCATGTGGTCAAAAGTAATATGTACTCAGCTTTAAGAAGCATGCCATCACCAAAAGATCAAATAATCATTAATCAAAACACTTTTACTTAATTAATTTTGCATAAATTTTAGTATTGTGAGAACCTGTAAAAAGGTTCAGTATTATCTTACTCATTTCTTGTGAAAACCACCACCAACTAACTGATAGTATGTATATAGAATATGGCTAGCTAGAAATCAGAAAATGGTTCAATTATTTACAGTAACTCACAGCCAAATTCCATAAGTATGATGATATTATTATTACGACTCACCTAAAATTCCACAATTAAGATCAACTTGCAACATAAACTTCAACTACATATCACTCACTAGCAACTTACACACTATCCTCAATCTTATTTTCATGACCATGACAACATAAATTCTTAATCTTTTCTAAATTTGAAATTTAAAGTAGATAAGAAATTGTAGTGTAACACGACCTATTTATAGAAACTACAGACTTCAACAATAGAAAACCAACAGTAAATTAACATCAAAAGTAAATCACTGATGCATCACATAAGTACAAAATCTGACAAAAAGCAGAAACAGGTAAGCACAGTACCAAACTATTGCAGTTAATACATCTCCGATTCTCAGGAAGTTTCAACAGATTCCGTATAGCCCTTTCATTCCTCTCATCCTCCTTCAACCTACTCCCCATTTCTGTCCAATCCAAAAGCCTAACTGCATCAAAACACGCACACGTCAGTCAACATTAACACAATCTTAAGAAAAATCAGTAAAAATTCATCACTCGTGAGCACAGCAATTAAATTCAGCAAACACGGAGCATAACACCAATCCAAAACCCTAACCGCAATAAAACACACACGTCAATCAACAATAACACAATCCTTAACAAATTCACCAATCGCAAATGCATCAATCAAATTCAGCAAACACAGAACACAAATTTTGAATTAAAACATCAAATCCAAAACCCCCAACCGCAGCAAAAGACGCACACTACAGCAACACAAATTCATCAACCGAAAGCACATCAAACAAATTCCACAATTACAGTTTACATATTTCGTATCAAAAAAATTAACATCCTAATAACTATTCAAAGCCCTAGCCGCATCAAAACACACACATGTCAATCAACATTAACGTGATTCTTAACAAATTCACCAATCGCGAACACGAACACAAAAATCAAATTCAACAATCACGTAACACAAATTTCGAGCTAAAATATCGATTAACATCCTAATTATTATCCAAAACCCTAACCGCGTCAAAACACACATTTCAATCAACACTAACACAATCCTTACAAATTCAATACATATGCAGCATCAACAGCAAACACATAAATCAAAATCAACAGTCACACAGCACAAATTTCGAATCAAAACCTCAATTAACATCCTAACTATTATCCAAAACCCTAACCGCATCAAAACAACACATACGTCAGTCAATCAACACTAACACGATCCTCAACAAACTCATCAATCTTCAAGCACAGCAATCAAATTCAACAATCACATAACACAAAGTCCAAATCAAAACGTCAATTAGCATCTTGTAAACTATTAAAACACAACAGATCTAAGCACTCCAGATGCAATTACAGAGAATAAACGAGCAATTGACGGACTTATTAAAACAACACGTAACCGTAACCGTAACCGTAACGGAATAACTGAATCGAATCAGTTGTAACTAACTGACCTTAACGAGAGAGAGAGAGAGAGAGATTATGCAGATCTTTGAGTTGAATCAACGAACAGCTATAGAGAGAGAGAGAGAGAGAGAGTTTAGTGTCGACCGATAAAAGGTGGATTATTATTACTATTATTATTATTATTATTATGGATAAAATATTCACTACAATAATAGCTTAACGTACCAGACGTATGCGAATCTTTTTATTCAAGAATCGATCTATGAAGTCACATTCTAACATTCCGGAATTATAAATACATACCCAATTAATCATTGATTCACCGAAAAACAGCTTTGGAACGTTAATCGATCATTTTTTTACTTTTTTTCACGAAACCCGTTTTTGAGCGTTTTAGTTTTGGCTAAGCGTTTTAGTATTTTTCCCTTGTTTTTTGCCTTTGAGCATCTCGCGTACTTATCATACGTTAAGGCATTATTCTACAGTATCTCGACCCTATTATTATAATATTATATAACCACTATTTGGTGTGGTAAAGGTGTATGACATCTAACCAAAAGGTTGTGGGTTATAATCTTATCTGAGACGATTAAGCTTGTTTTTATAAATTGGGTGTGGCTCAATGGTAGAGTACTCACTTTACTAGTGAGAGATGAGGAGTTTAAACCTCACTATCACCAATTTATACGAGAGATCTTAGGGATGACCCCGGTTTGCCAGGATTCGATTCTTGATCTTACCCGGTTTTATCGGCTCCTCGTTGTCGTGTCGTTTGGCGAGCGTGAGGGTCGGGTTTTATCCGGGGAATCCCTCAATAGGTGAACCGCTAGTGCTCCATCTGTCTGGACTCGTGGCCGGCTCGGGCTATCTTTAGCCGATTGGGACCGTGTACGAAATACCCACGTTACTTGTCGTTAAAAAAAGGTAGATTATTATTATGATTATTATTATTATTATAAGAGGGGAGGAAAGATGGAGTGTGGGCGGGTACAGGGAATGTTATATGGAATGGACTAAGAAATAAGAAATGAAATGGTGAGCTGGAGGTTTTGACGGTTTATGTTGGGTACGGAGTGTGCTGAGCTGGACATGTGGAAATAGGCGGTGGTGGCTTGAAAAATAGGAAGGGGGCATAATTATGCAGTCAGCCAGTCAATATTTTATTTTAGGGAAAATTTCCTAAATATACTTTGTTTAGAGAGAAACAAAAAAATAGTGAATTATCAAATATTTTTCGAAAATAGCTCACAAAATTTAAACTGAGACGACATATTGGAAAAAGATCTTATCATATTTTTAAACCAATAGTTTTTTGACACGTGTAATTATTTTTGAAATCCGACCATATTTTTCAATAAATCTTCTTTTCAAAAAGCAGGCTTGCCTGACGGTTTTATAATGTTTTCTACCTCATCCGTCCAATAGGTTTATGAACGTATGAAGGAGGAACAAGAAGCTGAAAATTATATACAAAGATGAAAGATAATGAAAATTATATTTGTTGGACGATTATGTCGGGTAGACAGTATTAAATAAATCTTGTCGGTGTGGACGGATTAAAAATTAAACTTGTCGGTGTGGATGAGATTTCGACTCATAAGAAATAAACCAAAAAAGTTAAGTTTGGATCTCATAATCTATTAAATAAAAAAGTATTTTACATAAATACATACTAAAACCCGGTCCAACCAATTGGCCTGATATGTCTTTTTTTTTTTTTGAACGACCAACTATGTAATGCCGGGTACTCTGTACACGGCCCCAATGGCTAAAGGTAGCCCGAGATGGCCACCAGTCCGGACGGACGGAGCCCCTAGCGGTCCACTTATTGAGGGATTCCCCGGATAAAACCCAACTTCCAAGCCCGCCAAGCGGCACGACAGCGAGGAGCCGGTAAAACCGGGTGAGATCAGGACTCGAACCCTGGCAAGCCAGGGTCATCCATCATATCTCATATAATTGGTGATAGTGAGGTTTGAAACCCCTACCCTCACTAATAAAGTGAGTGCTCTACCGTTACCATTGAGCCACATCCAATTTATTAGCCTGATATGTCTGATTTCATTTTTTTCCTACATTAACATTTAAGATTTGTAAAATAAAGAGAAGTATTTAAGGTATTTATATCTTTGAAAAAATGATTGTTTTAATAAAAACTGGTATATTTTATATATTAGCAGTCTTGGGCCTTTTGGGTTTTGAGTTATAAGTGGGCTTGTAATTCTTTATATGGATGCAAGTTATCAGAAAGCCCAATCTCATAACTCCTCAACTCAAGCACGATATAAGTTTGGTTGGTCCAATTTAAGTGAGTAGTAACTAGTAAGCTTTAACTTCAGCTTGTTTTTTTAATGGTCATCCGTATCAGTGACAGACCACTGGTTTATCTGATCATCTTTATACCTGGAATATAGACACGTAGGGAGCTAGTCAGCTAGGCTGGCACATTTCTAAAGAAAACCCCGTACATTAGTATGCCCCATTAATTCTCACTCAGAGACTACCACTGGAAGAAAAGTTAATATTATATTATTAACATCAGCTTGTTAGTAGTTTTTCAAGGTCAAGCGTAATTTACTCGGCTTACTATTTCCAATTAAGTATCATATTATTTTATCTATATACGTGTATATATGTAATTTTAATTTTAAATGTAACGAAGTATACATTTTTTAGCAATTTCTAGGCTTGTACAGATTTGCGTGACTACTTAATTTTGACATGTGAGATTTAGACTCGAACTCATCTATTAAACAAACTTTAGTTTAAACTTGAGCTCGCTTAGTAAATAAGATTTCATTTAGTCCGTTCATTACACACACACTGTTTACGTGTTATTCTTTTATGTTGTTTACGTGTTGATGTTCTGTATTATATTAGAAGTTATTTATTTGAAAGTTTTATTGTGATGTATTTTTTGTAAAGGACTAAGCTATATTTTTCTAAAACAAATGACTGAAAATAAACTCATCATAAAGTTTATTACGTAAAATTTATAGTTATTATAAAATCCTGACAGTTGTACATACAGAAATAGATTCTAGTTGCGGTTCTTAAAACATATGTTGTTTATGAAACAACTGATATGATTGAGTACTCTTGAACCGTCTTTAATTAAAAGGTCTTTTATGGTGCCAATTGACTTACGATTCAGTTTCGAAAACCCCAGTGACAAGTGTTCCAATGAAAAATCTCTTTGATTACAAGTCTCCATGTTGTGTTTAGTATATCTCTAGAATATTTGGAAGTGTTTACTATTAAGTATAAACTATTAAAACTATATGAGAGAACCAAAAGCCAATTTGAATTGTATATCGGTCAAAATCAAGTTCTTTAAAACTCGTCAATTATAAAAGATACTAGAAATTATTTTATAGAATCAATTAAAATATAAACTAAATCTTTATTAAAGAGCATCTCTAAGGTAATTATTATGTTACTTTATTTTGTTGTGGAGTAAAATGAGAGTAATAATAACAATTACACTATTTATAAAATATAGAATAATTATTATTACTTTGCTTGTATTTTGTTGTAGCGTATGAAATTGTCACCACGATGAAATTTTCTTCACCTCATACCATTTACGCATTATTCAAAATGATTTGTATTTGATACCGACATATAAAATGTAGCATATTCGTTTCATGAAATTCTTATACCCCAAAATATATTATAAAAGTATTTTTGATGCTATAATTCCTAATGCTACTTCATTTGGTTAGGTTGTTAGACTATGTGTAATGGGACGACGAATCCCCATTTGTTGGACAATGTTGGGCTATAACCCCCCCCCCCCCCCCCCTCAAAATGGATGATTTTTTGTGGGTGGGGGGGGCAACAAAGGAATACGCTTGTTTGGAATGAAAAATAATAATTTTATAACCATGTGATATATATGTATATATATGTATATATATATATGTATGTATGTCACACAATATTGGGCTATAAACTCCTACACCATAAAATAAAAATCGTCCACTTTGCTGACGTAGCGTCTTGTGTCAAAAATCATTTCTATTTGTAGCTCACCACTACACATAGCCAGGGGCGAAGGTCAGTTAGCCCCCCCCCCCCGGTTGTTTTTTGCGTAGTAGTGTAAATTTACCCGTATTCGTCCGAAATTATTTATACATTGTGTAAATTTAGTCATTTTCTACCGAAAATTTGAGCCCGTCCTCCCTTAATTTGTGAAATATTGTATACATTTTGAGTCCGGCCCCCAACGTTTTAGTCCAAGCTTCGCCACTGGACATAGCCTTATACTAATAGTGAAACTCAATCACGTGTAATCATGAAGTGTGATTATTTTATAATGGGCATGCCACCCACGTTAATATATAGTGTGAATGAAGATATATCATTATGGTATTCTTAAAGAACTAGATTATTCCTCATAACGACATTTCTACATGTGGTTTGATATTAAGGAAAGTCAATTATTTGTCTAATGTATGAATAAAATCCTTAATTTTTAATTTTTTTTGTTTGGAAATGATATAAAAGTTTGTGTGCAAGCATAAAAATGATTGAACATGTAAACACCATATGGGGGCGTTTAGGCATTTTAAACGTTTCAAAAGTGAAATTCATATCTTTTATGTGATGCGTGTCACGTTACAAACAAGGTGACTTCGCATAATACCTATGTTGTATCATAATCCTCCATGTTAAAGTTTGTTTCTTGTCATGAACTAAGAATTTCCTGTATAAAATTTCTTTTTTTTAGGATACGTTTCAATTTAGTGCTTTACCGCAATGCAAAAATGATGCGGGTTTATAAAAAGTTAAGAATATTAGTCGGTAAATATATATATATATATATTTAGTACCTTCAATAGGAGATTTTGTTGTGACTAGAACTATTTGTCAATGTCAGTTTTTGCAATATAGACAGAAATTAGTAAATACGATTTGACATGTTTTTTCTATGAAAAATATCACGCTAAATGTCAACTCATAATTGTCGAAGTAAAAACCTTTTTTTCCCTATTTTTCTACTCTATTTTATTCTGCAAAGTGATCAAAAGATCATGTCATTACAATTTGATTTAGAATTGGATATATCCATACTCTCATGGCCCTAGTAGCATAAGAACAGTATTAATGTTGACTTATTATTATTATTATTTGGGTAGATATTCATGTAATCTACTTCATTGTTTGAGTTAATCCTTGACTTGTTTGATTACTATTAGTACTAGCTAGTTGTGGCGAACACGTTTTCGATTGTGTGTTAATATGATGTTAATGATCGTGCTCTAGTATGGTGTGGATCACATGTATCGTTGGACAAAAGGTTAGACTTACGCTTTATAACATGTTTCATTATACGCTTCAATCACCCGATAAATAAAGTCCAACAAAGTAAGAATGTTTAAATATCAAAAACTTAACGCACTCAGATGTTACTTTTATTCAAATGTGAAAATGTACTTTTAGACTATATCTAGTGGATAGCCATCTGTCAACGTTAAGAATTTGATATCAATATGAAATGACGAAGTAGAGTTAAGTGGATATGAGCATATGGCATATCCACCAAATTTGTATCCGATACATTACCGTATCTAGTAACAAGTCGATGACAATAATGAAATGCTCAGAAACTTCCCAAACCAACGTTTCTAAAATAAAAAACTTTGAAATAAAAGAATGATAAAGTAAGAAGCTAAAAACAAAGTATTACAGACTCCTGAATAAATTTATTACGTGACGATTTTAGAATAATAAATATAAACATGTAAAGATCTTAATAACTTATGCATAATGCAAACAAACATGTAGAATCAACATAAACTAAAATCAACATCAATGATGCTTCTACATGTGATGAAGCATTAAAGTTGATGTGATAAAGGTGTTAAAGTTGATGTGATTAATAATACCATGTATCTTCTAAGAAAGCACACTAGAAGTAGGGCTGGCTCCGAGAACAGGAAAAAAAAAATTTGGCTGAAGGCGAAAAATATTTTTGGCTTAAAGTAAAAAAAGAGTATTTTGTTGGGTTTAAACAATTTAAAATTTTAAATAGGCTTACTTGGTTATGATTTGTGTTGTTTAAAAAACTGATGTATAAATATAGGCTAAAACATGTTTCAAATGAGGCTAGAACCCACAACCTTTTGGTTGAGAGTCATACCCCTTTGTCACTAGACCAAGTTAGTTGTTATATAATTGTGTTAAAACATTAAGTATAGATATAGTTTTTCATCAAAATACATATAATTTAAAAAAAAATCCGGGCCTAGCGGGTAGTCAGGCCTATGGCCGTCGACTACCCTGCCATATGCCATGGCCGGCCTTGACTAGAAGTTATAAATAAAACACATAAACGTAAATATCCTTTCTTTTACTTCTTTATAAAGTTAAGTCGCCAAGAGTTTTACACTTTAATGTTCATTATGCATTCCGACTTTAGCTAGCATCTAATGCTCGCCATACGGGAATAGTTCCGGGATGAGTCAAATTGAAAATGACAATGCTTAACAAGCAAATGTGTGTTGATGCAGTGACAGAACTTGAACTTTTAAACAAGAGGAGCCGGCTATATTAGAAATTAATATTAGGTCATTACACATTATAAAAACAATATTTTTTTGCCAAATAAAGATCATAAATTATAAAAACATGTATTTATCGAATATATGTGGGCTATATTTTTGGGCCGAAAAAACAGAGGAGGGCCGGAAACCCTCCTCGCCCCTTTAAAGTTCCGCCCATGTGCTGATGTTGAATCCTAACATGGAACATATACCCATTATAAATGAGCTCGACTCGGCTCGATTTTTAAACGAGCCGAGCTCGAGCCAGGGTCAGCTCGGTTCGTGGCTCGGTCTTGGCTCGACTCGTTAGCTCGGCTCGTTTAGATTAAACCCTAAATTTTAATATCATCTATATATAATAATATCATACCAAGAAATAAATAAACAAAAATTATACATATATTATGTCACTCGATATCTAAAACCTTATAAAAGAATAACGAAAATAAAACAAATAAATTTATAAATTCTCTACTTTATAAATTTTATATAATATTTATGTTAAAGTTATAATTTTTGTATTTTATATATCAAACTTTGTAAAATATAAAATAAAAAAATTAAAAAAAATTAAAGGAGTCCGGCTCGACGAGCTCGAGCCCGGCTCGAGCTTTATACGAGCCGAGCTCGAGCTCGAGCTCGATTTTTCAGCTCGATAAATAAAACGAGCCGAGCTCGATCCAGCTCGATTAAGTTCGAGCTCGAGCACACTCTAGCTCGACTCGACTCAGCTAGTTTACAGCCCTAATATTTATAAATAAATAATCGTTTGAGTTTTGTGTCTTGGAAAGACGAAGACTCACACATCCAACATACATATCTAACACACATTTGTTTATAACGGAACTTAAATTCACTATCTTATTCGGACTATCTTGATTCCGCTAGATCAAAGGCCAAGTATTTCTTCAACTTACAAAATGTATAAATTATAGAGATTATATTCTCTAAATAATCCAAAGAGGGGAACTTGTTAGTACATGAGGTTAGAGAACAATCGGTAATCACTAAATTGTTTAAGAAACTAGAAAATTTCTCAATTACATATTAATTATATAAAATTTTAAGATTTTTGTTTGTCTTTCAAGCTTTTAGCGAGTCAATGTCAAGAAACTTAGTAGAGTGCAACTCGTTTACGGCCTTAGTAAGTACTAGTTCGGTTTTTTCGTGTTACTTGTGGACTTGTGGTTTACACAATTATAGATATGACTATATAAACATTAAACATGACACGTTTTAGTAATGGTTAAACTATTTATTTAATTGTTACACATCTATTCAGCTTGTAATATATGCATATTAAGCCATCAACTAGTTTGACTTTGTAATTGCTTTGATTAACTCATTATTATCCGAATATTTTATACATATTTTTAATAAAGATTATCCATCTTTATCATATTATAATTCATGCACAGGTCATAACCTTTCAACTAATACATAAGTTGCCGTATAGTCTATATGGAGTCTATTTTTCCTTTGAGAATTGTATGAAACTTGATAGTGATTTATATACCTTCTAGAAGGTGCATGGCATAAGGACATCATATATGCATAATTTATAAAATGTTAACATCCAAAACATTGGTTTAGTCTTATATGATTGATAATATATTAGCATATATATAATTTATAAATAAAAGATTGTAACAAAAAAAAAACAAATATAATGCATGGTGGATGTCTATATTGATTTTGCAACTGTTATCCATATAAATCCTTCATTATCTGTTAATTTGTTCTAAACAAAACTACTAGGTTGAAAACATATCGAAAAGTTTGGTGTAAAAGAATTATAAAACAAAATTTTTATAGCGTGCCAACTGTCAAATAGATATTAGTCGATTCATCTTATATTTACTTACTAGTCTTCACTAAAAGTTTGTATCCACTAGCTTATCTATAGCACCCGAAATGAAGCCGGGAACCCCCGCCCCCCCCCCCCCCTTTTCCATGTCACTTTTCACTAGTATCCGTGAAAGTGTGAACAAAATGGTGAAAGTCGGGGGAAAATGAAAGGAAATGGTTCCAAGAAAACTAGGAACACCCCCCCCCCCCAACCCAAGAAAAAAAAATTCCACTAACTTATTTATAACACGTGAAATGAAGCCAGGGGAGCACGGGAGAAAACCAGTACCAGGTGGGAACACCGCCCCGGACCTCTTTTTTTTTCATGTAATATTTCACCGGTTTCCATGAAAAGAATAAGATTGAATAAAATGGTGGAAATCAGGGAAAAAAGAGAAAATGGTTTCAGGAGAACCGAGAACCCCCCCCCCCCTCCCACCCCTCTCGCTCTCACACGATTGTAAAAGAAATGAAAAACAAGACGATTACGTATGCTCTAAAAAGTAGATATCAAAGATATTATCATTTCTTTCTTTTCACCACAATTGGTAGTGATTGTCAAAAACCTCTACATAATTACTCTTTGATTGAGATCACCAATTGATTCTCTATAGTCACTTATACAAAATACACTATTAATCGTGATAGGGGGTTACCACTAACAAATCAAATATAAGCGTTGAAAAGAATATTACACAAAGTATAGTTTAAAAGTAGTAAACTACATCTCATGCTAACCTATGATCTATTTATTAATATGAAACACGTTTATAGTTAAGAGATCACTTTAGAGAGAACACTTTAGAAATAACTTAGCTTAAGTGTAAAAGATGAGGAGTTAATTTTGAAAATCCTACCTTGCAGGCGTCGATAGGGATGAGCGTTTTCGATACTGATATTGATTGGTACTGTGGTACCGTATCGACACCAAGTTTTTAGTTTTTCGGTATTGGCACGGTACGATTCGGTACAATGGCAGAATTTCCCGAATTTTGCATTAAATACCGGTACCGTACCAGTATCAAATATTTCAAAATCGGAATTTTCGGGATCGGTACCAGTACCATTCCGAGCTCATCCACAATCGTTGTCAAGACCTATCCAAATCCTACCACGATCCTCCTAACAGCAGTTGTCGTTTTTACATTTACTTTACTTTCATCGAGTTTTTCAATAATTTTCTCAAACCATTAGATTGTTTGTTGTGTGACTCTATTTGGGGCTCTATGGAGCGGGCTTCAACCATATCACTAGCGAACACCATCAAACGAATGGAGGCGCTAATGAGGTTGCGTGAGCCGGCTACCGGCCGTGAGGAGCGGAGGGAATGAATTTTTTTATTTGGGGGTAGGGGGGATGGGGTTTGAGGGTTGGTGTGAAGGGTAGAGGTGCACACATAAACTGGTTAACCGGTTTCTAATCGATTTTGTAACCGGTTAGTAACCGGTCCAACCCTAACCGGTTACTAACCGATCCTAACCACCGGTTAGTAACCGGTTTATATATTTGATTTCAAAATCGGTTATAAACCGGTTAACCGAACCGGTTAACCGATTTTTTTAATTATTGTTTTGTAAAAAACCGGTTATTAACTGGTTAACCGGTCCGGCCTAACAGGTCAAAACTGCTTCTCCAGCTGGTCAAAACCGGTTACTAACCTACCTGAAAAACCATTATAACCGGTTAATGCCCTAAAAAACCGGTTAGCAAAAAAACTGGTTATAAATTAACCGGTTAACCGATTTGTGCACCTCTAGTGAAGGGTCAGACTAGATCAGCACTATTGTGATGAAATAAAACTTTAAAACATGTAGAAAGAGTTTTCTTATATAATATCTTCCAACAATTGTGTTCTTTCAAAAAATAATAATAATAATAATAATAATAATAATAATAATAATAATAATAATAATATTTATACATAAACACTACGTATTTGACTTATCTAATAGAATTTCTTTTATATAAACTCTTTAATATTAAAGATTAATAATGTGTTTGTACCCCAACTCGCCGGAAATCGCCCCAAATATTCGTCCACTACGTTTAGCTTTAGAGAGATACATAGTTTTCATTTTAAGACGTTGGAGATGAAAAGTAATTGTTTGAAATTATAACACCGAAACCTAGAACCGTTTTAGTTTTTTTTAATAATTTTGAAAACCAATTTAAATCAACAAACTTCAATAAAACTAAACATATGACCCATTGAGTGTTACTTTACATATCCCTAAATATAATGAGGGCCCTTAAATGACATGTTATGGGGATCATATCTTCATTAAGATACTTGCCGGGGTTTAAATTGACCAAGCTAACATTTTTGTTTTATTGTTTTATTAATTAATCTATTCAATTTGTCATTTTCTTCAATGATACATGATTAACCACTTTAGTATAAAACATTTTATCATAACTTTATTTTAGATAAAATAAAAAAAATTAACAACCAACAAAAAGAAATGTCTAGGTACTTAATACGGGGTAACCCAATAACAAAAGACCACCGTCAGCTGGCCCAATACAGCTGTAAAAAGCCCTTAAATGCCACGAAGTTATCTCTGGTTCAGGGAAAACCCACCAACCTAAATACCAACTGGTGATAAAACCCAGACGACCTCAAGATTTCAGTCTTTTTTCATTGAACTACACATATCTCTCACAAAATGTTGTTGTTATAAGGATTGAACATGGGTCTTTGTTGAGAAACTCGATCAACCTACCGCTATACTACATTCAATGATATATATTATTTAACTACTTTAATATTAAACATTTTATCATCACTTTATTTTTTTAGATTAACTATAAAATCATGGGTAGGATAAAAAATATTCTCAATATAAGCTAAGGTGGCGGGTGGCCTATGTTTTCTTTTGTAAATAAACAATAAATATATTATTTTTCAACAATAAATAGCTTGGTCACACGTACACTAAACGTATTATTTTTCTATAAACGACAATTGACATTTATAAGAATATTGAAATTATTTAAAAAGTCAAACCAAGATATATTAATTATTAGATTTATTTATACAAAATAAATTATCGAGCTAATAAGTTGATCTAGTAGTGAGAAGTATGTCCTCCTAACGTGGAGATGCAGGTTTGATTATTACTTAGGTCTGTTTAAAAAATATCTGTGTGAATAGACAAATCGGGGCTTTAATCTCGTGTTCGAATCTGGCAGGGGCAAGGGTTAAAGGAATCTATTTGGTTCCCGCGCAACAGGGGGTATGCTCTCACAACGGTCCAGTAGGGAAGCTTTGGCCAGCTCGCGCGGGGGGGGGGGGGGGAGGTTCCAAATGTATTTAAAAATTTTAGAAACGAGGGGGGTTCAGTTTTTAATCGGAAACGGCTAAATTTACACTTTATATACAAATTTTCGGGCGAAAAATGAGTAAATTTACAATACTACACAAAAAAAACATGGGTATCGGGGCCACCCCTGACCCTAACTAAGCTTCGCCCTTGCGGCGCTTAAGAAGTCGCCCTTAGACATGGCTCTGAAATGATAGATTTACACGTGAGATGATCTGTCATTCAGAAAAAATATAATAATGATAAAAATTAATTATGATTGAGACTAATAAACCCTAATGTGACACATTCATGACTTATGATTAGGATTTAGGGGCCATGCATGGATACTAACGCGTGAACTTATTTTGTTATATATAAATGTTTTATAGTAACGCAAGTTAGGCACCGAATACTAACACGTCTGTTATCTTAGCTGACTAATTAAATTTCTACTAATAGTTGTATCCAGTGTCTAATTTGATGACATGAATTGTGAATTAGTTTTATTTCTATAATAAAAATAAATGCAACTTGTGTATAGGTAAAGTTGGTATATATATACTTTTTGAATAGATATGATACCAGATCGGATTTAGCACTCGGTTTTCGGGTTTCAAAGATCTGTTGAACGTAATTTGAGACACCAAGTCATAAGTAGTTGAACTTGAGGGAGTAATAATGACTAGTCGGTCATAGTTGGTTATGTATCATAATTACAATACGTGTCATAATTGTTATTAATTATAATTAGTAATGATTTGGCTAGCAAGTTAGGGTAAATCTATATAAATCGATATAGGATTAGATATAAACATGTACACGAGATGCAATCGAGTAAGGGTTAATCAATAACACACGTGATGCAACCGAGTTAGGGTTCATCAAGAAAACATGAGATGCACCTGAGTTGTTCATCAAGAGTCAAACCGAGTAAGGGTTTGAGATATTATAATCAGTTTTTTGAGTTATATATTTTCTTATTAATATAAATGAGAGTATTTTTAGTTCGTATTTGTTTATCAAGCGGGAGTTGAAGATCCGCAGACCATGGAATAATCCATCCTCGGATGATCGGATCCATGGTAGGGGTCTAACAAGCCTCTGTTTTGCATATCCAACTAGATTGATTTTTCCTTATGTGTAATATCTCTCCAATGAAAGTCAATATCGAAAACGGATAAATTTACACTAAAGAGCAAAAATACAGGGATGACCCCCAGTGAAGCTCCACCCTTGGATGCATTATATCTTAGTTATACCCTCAAAAACACACATTTTTTTTTCCTTAAGAACGCTGACTAACTCTTTGTCTCAATCGAATGGATGTTCTCAATGAAATAGCCCCACCTAGCTACTAGATACATAAGGGTAAACAAGTACTTTTTATAATAAATGATTAATATTTAAAAGATATATAAAATATAAAAATAAGTACCGTTCCCCTTAAACCATATATGTGTGGAGTGTTTTAAGTCTTGTAAGATACATATATTGTTGGTTTATAATTAAAAGTATATAGAAGTAGATTAGTTTACATTTCAAAAATAAATTCTAGAGCTAAAAAATACGTGTTTGACATGATATGTAACTTGAACGCAACACGTTTATTTAAATGTGACATTGATACAAATACTCATAAATATGTATAATTAGCAGGTCACACAACACATGTAATACAAGTAACTTTAACCAATTGAAGAACACGAACACCAGGACATTTTAACACAATTAAATGTGAAAGGTTCAATAACACAAATGATATGGGAAATGGTTGCGGATTATGTTAGGTCATGGTGATATGGTATGTAGCTTTATAGTACATTGTATTTATGACAATGGTGTGTGGTTGAGGTAAGGTGATGATGGTTGCGGATCAATAGTGTGGTGAAGTTGACAAAATACAAACATGAAATCGTACTGGTTGCAAGGGTGGTGTTTGTCCGATAGCTTGAGGAATTGATGAAACCAAACGGGTTTATGTGATTTTATATATAACCATAAGACTTTCAGTATTAAGCCAACTTTGATTACTTTTTAGAAGATCTGGGATGGCGCGATGGAGAGACTAAGGATGGACGTTATTGTGCAAAAACACAAAAAAAGGGTATGTAAAACGGGGATGAGAGATGGATGATGAGAGTAGGGGTGTTCAAGAAATCCGAAATAACTAATTCAGATTCGGATATGGAATTTTAAAAAATTCGGATTGTTTGGATTATTCGGATATCCGTTTAATCCTAATAAAAAACATGTTTTAGTGGTATTTTCCGGTTTGGTATATTTATTATTTGAAGTTTAAACTTTAAATTTGTGTTAATAGTAATTCGTATTTTCCGGTTTGTATGTTTATTGTGATTCTAAACTATTAAATGTTAGGAACAAAAAATAGGAAAATTTTTTAGGTTTATTTCTGGTTATTCGGATAATTTTGAATTATTCGGTTATCATCCAAATCCTATCCGAATTGAATTCGGATAGAT
Organism: Bidens hawaiensis; assembly: GCF_021521415.1. Taxonomy (NCBI): domain Eukaryota; kingdom Viridiplantae; phylum Streptophyta; class Magnoliopsida; order Asterales; family Asteraceae; genus Bidens; species Bidens hawaiensis. The sequence continues at coordinate 25,015 of NW_027498319.1, read as the reverse complement.
TCGGATCGGATAGAAATATTTCTAATTCGGATCGGATTTTGGATATGATCCAAAAATTTTCAAATTCGAATAACCCGAATAATCCGTTATCCGATCCGATGAACACCCCTAGATACGATAAGAGTAGGAGCTTGTTATTGGGTTTTTATTTTATTATCCAAGAAGATGGTGGATGATACAAGAGAATGTGTGTTTTCACACATTGTTAGTTATTTCGGCTTCCAACAATGTAGGCAGTGGCACAATTGACCACATTTTCTTAGACTCGTTATTATGGGTACTCTAGCAAAGTACAGTTCTCGTTGTATACACATTCATGTTTATTAGTTTTATTTGTATAATAAACGTGTTAAACATGTGGTGCTCTCAGAGTGACAAGTCAAATACATTTGCGTGTTTGATGTTCTAATTTTCGATAATAAGAGGGTTTACAAAGAACACATTTGCGTATTTGATGTTTTGAAAATTGTTGTCGAAGTTTGCTTCGAAATACAATATAAGGCCTTAAAAATGTGGATGTTTTAATACACAATTCGTTTAACACGACAAGTTTTATTTCAAATATCTTTATTAAAAGTTAAATAATTAGATTTAACCAATACATATGACAAATTTATAAATAAATAAAAAACGCTTGTGCAGAGATATGACATGGATCCACGGATAAACCCAAACCCAGTGCAAACTAAATGTACGATAAGAATCCAAGGTGTCATTACCACATTTTATTACTCCGTTCACTTGGTGACGATCGTTGACGTGACAAATGAGCTCAACCCTAACTTCTATAACTATAAATAGTAGAGGAAGAAAAAGAAGAAAAACTCATGTATGCTCTCACTCCCACAAACTCTTATACATTTATTTACATTTTGCCAAAGAACCAAATATTATTCCCACGTCAAAGTTTGGTCACAACTCACGAGTGAAACGCCCATCCTGTGGCGGAGACTATCGCAAGAAGGATCATCACTTTGCAGTTATGAGGCCTTCCTCAATAATTGCATAATAAGAAAACGTGACACCATGTTAATTCAAGCTAGGGGCATGAAGAAACACTAAGTGACCCCGACAGATTAAGGATAATCTTAGGGTTAAGTAGATGTTTCCCACGAGGGTTAGGTCCGGCAAAGATGGTTATTCTTCTCAACCTGCAAAACAGACACCGTAAGCTCGTCACTGAGAAGGGGGGGTTCCTCCTTGTGACCACCCTCCAGCGTGAGAATCAGACTAGGTTGCTCTGAATATAAGTGTATATAGAGAGAAATAGCTAGAGAGAAGATAATGATACCGTTCCAAGGTGTTGGAGTATTTATAGCCGAAGGTAGGTTTCCAAGCAGGTACGGCCAGCTGTATATAATATTCCTTTTCCACCAACTATGGGCTACGTTCGTGCCACGATGGGAGTTGGTGGGTAGGCAGCGGCTGATAGTGACATTTTGTACTGGAGCGTGCTCCTCCTCGTACTATTGTCAGTGAGCTGTCACCCTGTGATTGATTCATGGGTTGCTTTTGTCAGATCTTGTCCATTTGTCCATACCTTGGTAGGTATAGTACAAAAGATCTTCTAGAAGCGTACGGACTGGCTCTTTTGGGCGGGAATATTCCCGCCCTGCTCATTCCTTCTTCAGGTGACATTGCTGAAGTATAAGAGTTAGTGCCTTGTGCGTGTAGCCTTACTGTTAGTGCGGGTAGCCTTCCTTCTTGGCTTGTACCCACAGCTGCGGGAACAGGCAGGGTACTGTACCAAGGGAGGCTTTCCTGCGGGGACAGCTGGCTTACTGCGTGTAAGGTCTTCATCTCTCTGAGCATGGTGGTTCCTGCGGATCCAGTTGGTCTTTGCGCAGACGTACCTCTTCAAGGTGAGTCTTGCGGGTCCAACTGGGCTTTGCGGGAACCTACCTCTTCATGTTAATTCAAGCTAGGGGCACCTCATAACTTGTTAGGGAGAATTAATTAGAGATTTAAAGTCTAAAAAAGTGACTTATTTGAGTAAAGAAAGCTAGGGTCAGGCGTGTTGGAACTTAAATGTGGGATACCCCTTTAAGACTATATGATTAGCCCTTTAAAACTAGTCAATTCAGTTCACTAACTACCTATGTTGATTTTCAACCAATCCGTTTAGGTAATTGCTTTTAGTTATAAATTGAAACATTAACAAATAATAAACAATTGATTCATTGGAATGAGAATAGACGATTTGGATTAAATTCTGATACCGTCAGCGACTAAGGCTTAACCTATAATACCAGAAAAAAAAATATATGTGATTTTTTCCGGTTGACCCGAAACCTAGAATTCGAGCACAAGAACCAACCCAAATTACTTTGGTTCGGGTCTCGGGTTTCTCAGGTCAGGCAAATTCAGGTTAAGGTACGGGTTTTCTCGGGTTAGATTTCGAGTTTCTAGTAAAAGTGGCAGGCCTAATCAAAAACTTGAAATTTAACGTTAAGTGTAGGGGTGCTTATCAAATTTCTTTTCGAGTCATTCTTGTTAGGCAAATTTAAAATGAAATCGTATGTTATCTTATTAAAATTCAAAAGGTTCTAAAGTGATTAAAATATACTCAAATTATTAAAAAGAAAAGTATAATATATGTATTCGAATTCGTCATCGTAATCTTAATCGAAACAAATATAGAATTTTTGAGTCCGAGTAGTTAATATCATGGTTCGTGTTAAAACTCACGATTTATAAAGCGATCTTTCGATTTTGGTGTAAATTTAGTTTAATGTTTTTTAGGCTTTTTGAGGGTTGCTTTCCGGATTGGGAAGGTAGCTCGTGGGTGTTTGGGTCCTCTTGTATGGGTTTATTTATAAAAGTTAACGTTTTAAAATCATAATAATAATAAAAGATAAAATGATCTTTCGATTTTGTTGGGAGATTTTTTTTGAACGATCAACAAATAGAGAATTGTCTAGGTATTTCATACGGGTGACCCAATGACAAATGCCACTGCCAGCTGGCCCAACCCACCTGAATGCCCACTGGTGATAAAAACCGGGACGCTCTGAGGATCGAATTGAAGATTAAAAAAATTACAGTCTTCCTTCGTTTAGTCATTCACAGGGCCGGCTCTTGAGGTGTGCGAGCCGCACCCTCGGCCGAGGCACGGTTTCGATAGAGGGCACAAAGTTTTTAAACATATATTAGTTTTTTTAGTCACTAACAAATGATTTGGGTTAATGGCTTGTGAAATAATGAGAAATGGAGAAGGAAAAAGGATAGAACAAAGAAAAAAACGTTGCCGGAAAGTTTTCCGTGGGCATGTAGTTACACAGGGAAATAGGGAATGAAGAACGAAGTTATGGTGGAAGATAATAAAAAATATTAATATATTAAAGGAAAATTGGTTTTAAATAATCTCAACTATGCCCTATTGGTAAATATCAATACCAAATGTTAACTCCGTTAGTCTTTGTCTGACGTGGCCACCCAAGCTGTCTAAAATCATTTTACGTGGAATGATACGTGGCGGCTGATTGTGTATTATTATTATTATTACTACTATTATTATTATACTCCCCATCTCACCATTTTTTCTTAGTCCAATACCACCACCATCACCCCTCATTTTCCCGGCGAGCCACCACCACCACCACCCCTCATTTCCCCGGTAAGCCACCAACACCTTCTCCAACAAGCCATCGCCCTAATCTCTATCCGACCCGGTGGAATCGAGCACTGGTTTTTGACGGTTAGAACACCCCCCCCCCCCCCGTTGTCCCCATTCCAACACTTCTTTAAACATGTCTTTGATGCCGTTTTGCAGGTGTTCCGGCCCCTCCTTCCCACCTACCTAATATCCCTACCCGTATCCACGTTTTTCCGGCGAATAAACGAATCACCACCAATTCGAACACCATTTGAGGTAATAAATAAACCATTTAACTCGTTTTTATCAACCGAATAAAAGCCCTATGTTTTTAATTGCGAACTATAATCAACTAACACGAATTTTGGGTTCTAATTGTTGACTGTTTCTAGGGTTCTAATGAAAATCTCCACCATCGGAAAACCTAGATCTAAAATGGAAATGAAACTTCATCGTGAGGACATGGTGATGACATATTAACGACAGTAGTGGTTTTAGCCAGTGGTGGTGGACGGCGTCTATGATAGCCGGATTCTATGAAGAAAGTTGGTTAATGACAGATGAGAGAGAGGGAGGAGGGGGTTAATAAAAATATAAAATGAAGAGAATGTGCCAACTAAGCTGCCACGTAATCAAGTGTTTGACAACTATACGTGCCACGTAAGTGTAGACTAACGGAGTTAGTTATCCGTTAGTCGCGGCCCGTTAAAACAAATGCAACAATAGTTGGGACTGTCAGCAAACAAGTGTAAAGTTGAGACTGATATTTACCAATAGGACATAGTTGAGATTATTTAAAACAAATTTTTCTATATTAAATTACTTTATGCAATTATGGAATTTTTGTCTTTTCCAAAATGTATTTTTTTCTGAAATAATAAAAAGTTAATAGTCAATTGACAATTTTATTAGGGTTATGGTTATTTTTTTTAAGCTTTAAAAGATTAAGTTATTTTAAATAATTTAATTTATTTTGTTAACTTATTCTTTCATTCTATTATTTTAAAAAATTGGTTACACTTCTTATTCGTGGTTGCTATCATCTAAGATATATGATTATTTTTACTCGTTATGGTCTACAGGCCTTTTGTTTCAGTTCGACCGAGGTTCATAAATTCTCGAAGACGGCTCTGGTCCCATTCAAATTGTTATAAGTGGGATTTTAACCAGAGTCTATATTAAAAAAAATAAGAATTTTTACCCGTATACCACGTTGAAAAGGACTGACTTTGTTGGGAGATGATGATTATCATTATTTTTATTAATATTATTAAATATATTTATTGTTATTTATTATTGTTATTTTAATAATAAGTGCATCGACATCATCTATGGCAAATAAATAAAACATGCAAATACATACATCGTGTGGGTCCCACTTCACACAGTTACCTCCACTATATAACCCACCAAACACCCTTTTGCAATGCCCATAAGCCCAAATTAACAAACTAATTATAAACATTTTAAACCTCTACAAAACACACACACTCACACCAACTCCATGGAAACTTATTCTTATTTAATCCGGTCATCATCGGAATACCACCGCCGGAGAATTCGCCGAAAAGCTACTTTCCAAAAGCGGTGCGTAACGATGGCGAAGCAGCATCGAACGCGGTTTTATATACTCCGGCGATGCGTATGCATGCTACTTTGCTGGAACAATCACTCTGTTTCTGACTAATTGTACCGAGTGATTGTTCCAGCTCTGGATGGTACCGGTTCCTTACCGGAATAATACAAAACACGTATTTTTCGGTTCGGTACTGGTATTGATTCTTATGTTTTTGGTACCGGGACCATGAAAGTACGGAAATTAAATGGTACCGGTACCAAAAACATGGGAAACCGAATACAGGTCTGTACCCGTATTCGGTAAATAACACTCGCCCATAGTTCTACATACTCCGAAGACTCGTCTATATGGAATTTAATTTGATTTGATTATTCCGGTGTAAATTACGCTCTTTCGTCCGCGGCGTGATAAACTACGGTTATTTCAATCGTTTTGTACTAAGGCGGCATCACGCCAACAGCATGAGATGATACTGGTACCGTACTCTGAAAAATACAACAAAAACATTACATCATGTTTTTCCGGTTCGGTACCGGTATTGACTTCTTTTGTTTTGGTACTGGTACCAAGAAAATACGGAAATTAAATGGTACTGGTATCGAAGACATGAAAAATCGAATACAGGTACTGTTTTTGGTCATTGGTCAGTACCTGTATTCAGATAGAATTGCCTATCCCTGAATTTTCATCAATCAAATGATCGAATGATCGTTTCAGCGGCCGAGTTGAAGGAAGAATAAATTCAGGCGAAGAGAATTAAATCAGGTTAACAAATGAATACAGAATATGAGTATCTGAATTGTATTGATGAGTTGATGAATATTTGGAAATTGTTCTGTTTATGAATAATTTGGATGTAATCAATCAATTACCAAATTTATGATTGTTTATAATTAAAATCAAAATCATTTTCGATTATCGTGAATTTAGTGCAAAGCAGAGCTGAGACGGAGTTTGACTAGGCTGAACCTCGGCTCATTTAAGTTACACGTAGCTCGAGTTCGGCTCATTTAATTAAAACAGAGCTCGAGTTTAGCTCGTGTGAAGCTCTAAATTTTAAAGCTTGAGCTCAGCTCATATAATAGATTTTCGAGCTTAAGTTCGGCTCCGTGTTGACCGATTACTATATATTTATAATTACTTTCTAAATATGTATATTTCTCGATTATATCTTGTTATAAGCATAATATATAATATATGCTATTTAGTTATTTTTCTCATAACTTTATATATTATTGAAATTATATATATTAAATTAAAATTATGCAAATAAAAGGCTAGTTTAAACTTGTGAGCCGGCTCAAGCTTGATGAGTGTATCTCGGGTTCAGGCTTATTTAATAAACAACCTTATTTTTAGGTTTGAGCTTATTTAAACTCGGCTCGATCGATTTGTTTTACCAGCCGATCTCGATCTTGAGTAGCTCACAAACAGCTCAGCTCGTTTCAGCCCCTAGTAGAATTCCGATGAAGTGAACAAAATAGGTTAACAGATAAATATGAACATCTGAATTGTAATCGTTTATGGAATTTTATGATTGATTTTACTTCAAAACAAAATCATCTTCGATCATCTTGTCGTTGGTAATTTAGGCGCGGTCAATTTCGATATGCTATGTGTGAACTGTGCGATAGAAAATAAGACAATCGAACTCTACAACACTCAAATTGTACTATGTATAATGGTTTAAACTTTACATTTAGATCATGAGCCATTTGATTGTGATTTGTGTCGTGTTATGATATACAAATTTCCAAATTTTTGATCCATATGGCATATACAATAAAACATATCCGTCTCGATCACACACACACACTTGATTGATTAACGATTCAAATCTGTTTTTTTCGGTGAATCGATGATTAATTGGGTATGTATTGATGATTCCGTGATGTTGAGATGTGATTTTATGGATCAATTTCGTGAATATAAATATTCTTGTACGTTGATGTACATTAAGGATTATCGTATCGCATCTTTCTCTCTCTCTCTATATATATATATGTATATAAATATATTTTAGTGTATAAAATGTAATCAAAATAGTGTATGTTAGAATATGTATAAGTGTATTATAGAGTCTTTACAGTTTTTATAACATTATTAGAACGTGCCCAATAAACAAATATCAAGTTTTATAACGAACAAAATTATGTAATTTAAAAATTAGTCTGAGAGAGTGAGTTTATAGTTCAAAAGAAATTAAAACATGTAATATTACCGAATGTTGATGTTAATTTTTGATAATACTGATGACGTTCAGGTTTTACCACCAATAATTTTTTCGGGCGGATGAGTTTTTCTCGACACATGAGATAACTTGACTTCACTTGAGGCTTTGTATGGATGAGATGGGTGAGCTAGTGATGACTTTTTGTCATTGGAGCGCCTCGTATGAAACACCAAAATAATTCTTTGTTTGTTGGCTGTTTAAATGAAAAATGTAAATATTATTATTTATTTATATTTTTTATTAAATACGGATAAGGATATTAATGTCAACTCTTTTCGGTTGCTTGTTAACTTCTAGTTGAGTTAATATTATAGAAAGAGAAGACTGCGCTAGTCAAAAGATTCCAAATCAATGGCGGTAATTTACGGCCAAAAAAAGAGAAAAAATAAATAATAATAATAAAAAATAAATAAATAGTTCTTATTAGCACGTGCATGTTATCACGAAGTAACATTGATTTATCCATAAACTCTTATATGTCCATGGTGATCACATGTGTGTAACTTTCTTTATGATTGAATTCATGGACCCAATATTACGGGGTGATCGTATTTAATACCTATAAAATTTTCGGACAAAATCATGAATATTTACACTACGAAGTGAAAAAACGTGTGTGACCAGGGTCACCTCGGTCCCTCCTATACTTCACCCCTGATTATTTTTAGATTTTTTTATATTTGGGCTTGTTTTGTTGACAAAATGAGGGTTTTTGCTTGATTGATTGACGGTTATGATTCTTGCTGTTTTTTAGGTATGTCAACATGTAAGAGGGCTTGATTTGTGTTTGCACGTTTTAATTCATATAAGTTTTGGGTTCTATTGCATATCAATGGTTGTTTATGATTCCATTGTTTGTCATTTTCATTAGGAGGTTATGATTTGTTGTTATCACCAGTAACATGTGTTTTTTTCACGAGTAATTCTTAAATTGTGTGTATTTTTGTGTTTACAAAAGAGTATAATTGGTTATGATTTACTTTTATATGTATGCCGTATACGTGTTTATTCAGACGTTACGGTGGACAAAGGTCGTTAATGATGAGGATAAATGGTTTGTTAGCTAAAGGAGTGAAAGATGGTGGCGATTGTAAAGTTATAATAGCAATAACGGTGAATGGTATGGAGCCCCTAACATCGCTCACCCTCATGAGTTTGATGCCACCCATATGTTTGTGGAGAGGAGGTGCATGAACGTGGAGATCTCCATCCAACGGTGAAGGCAATAAGAGAAAGATTAAGGCGTTGGCGTTGTGTTTCGGGAGAGATTAGGGATGGCGAACATAGCAGACAAGATAAGAGAGTGGAGATTGAGATGGTTTGGACATGTGAAGAGAAGACAGACGACGAATCCTGTTAGATCCGTAGAAAACATTACTATAGAGGGGAGGAGGGGTAGAGGACGACCTAAATTGACTTGGGACGAGAGGATTAGACGTGATTTGATAGACCTAAACCTCTCCGAGGACATGGTGGAGGATAGGAATTTTGGAGAAGTAGAATCAAATTTAAGGATTTTTAGGGAGAAAGGAATACCTTAGGGCTTATATTTCCCGTATTTTGGTCACGCACCAGAATGGTATTCTCTTTACATATGTATTTGAATTATTATTATTACTATTATTATTTTATTAGTATTGTTAATATTTATATATTATTGTTGCACTTTGATTTCCTTTGTATTGCTTCAAAAACATATGTACTTTAGAGCTGAGGGTTTAGGGTCTCTCTGGAAGCCACATTTTTATCCCTTTGAATAGAGGTACGGTGTGCCTACATCCCACCCTCCCCAGACCTTACTTATAGCTTCGTTGTTGGTGGGACTTCGCTGGGTATGATGATGATGATGATGTTTTCTGAAAAATGTTTGTGCAGCCTCTTTTGCCTACGCCGCGCAGACATTGCCATCTGGAGACTATTTGTTTTCTCGAAGACGTTTCATTAAAAAACGTCTGAGCAAACTCTTCTTGGTGTAGACTTGGCACATCCACTTCTGAGACCTTCTAAGGTATGAAGAGTTAAAACACCACACCATACCAACACTCACTGTCCGTCGTCGTCGTCGCCACCACCCATAGTTCGCCACTACCACCATCCACCACAAACCACCACCATCCACCACAAACCACACCGTCTACCCCCACCACCCACAACCCATTGTCCGCCACCACCATCGTCCACCACCCACCACCATCGTCTACCACCCCACCGTCTACACCATTGTACCACCCACGGCTGCTTTCCACCACCACTACCCCACCACCCAATGTCCGCCACTACTACTACCACTATCACCATTCAGCACCACCATCACTCAATACCACAGTTCGTACACCATCACCAGTTTATTTTAGCACTTTACATACGTAAGAAAACAAACATACTTCTTCTTGCAGACTGCAGAGGAATGGCCCACCTCTTATTCTACAGATGTTTGCAGATTTGATTCGCAGACTGTAAACATTTTTCTTCTGATAAAACAAACAGCACCTCAGGTAGTGGTGAAAATACAAATTCACAATTTTTTTCCCACAAAACCATAAAAATATATGTATAATTTAATAAAACGAAAATATAAAAGATATGAAAATGTGCTAAAATTGAGCAAAAACATGTTTGTACTGTTAGTCTATGAAGCTTCGTAGCAACAAGATTTGCTTCGAGAAACATGGTGCATGCCAACATGTGGCTGTGTCTTTGGCACAACTCAAAAGCCCACCGAAATGGACGAAGATGAAATTGCGTGACAAATTCGACTATAGCATGATGCATATATACATATATTCCAAGGGGACCATTGCAAGTAGACCCTATCTCAAACCTACTTTGTAACTTTATAATAAATTGTGACAATAATATTCATATTTATTATGGAATTGAAATGAAAGTTATCATGCAATTATTTTAGTTTTTTTATTGTTAAATCATGCAATTCAAATATATGATAAGTTATCATTCTTACATATTAATTTTCATAATTTAAAACCAACTTAAGCATTAAAATCATTAATGACCATCTATTTATTATCTGACAACTATTAATTACTAACTTGAATGATGAAAATAATACTTAAATTGTTTTAAACAATTGTATAGAACGTTGCTTTTAACAATATATGATAAGTTTATTGTTTTTATATTCCGATCACTTGCATAATATTATATTATATTTTTCATCAATTACCCACGGGTCTCAAGCTAATTATGAATAAAAGTCACAAATTAATATATAGACTTATATTTTACTTAATATAAATTAAGGATGAACAAATAATATCGGGTATCAAAACCAAACGGATGCCAAAATGGGTACCATTGGTACGAATACAGTACCAACTATTGAGGTCTCAGGATCAGTACGGTTCAATTCGTTACCGATATATACTGTATTTTTGTCTACAAGTATCAGCAGTAAGTTTTTGAAAAATTCATGATTGATACCGGTATAATATTGTACTTATCAGTTATCCCTAGTATATATAGCTTTTTTATGTAAAAAGGATATTGTTTAAATGAGAAAGCATATTATTATTTTACTTTTGAATTTGTCTTCTTATCCAACTTTGAAAATTTGGACTTGTCTTAGTGGTTATGTTCATACTCCATAGTCTATGCTGGATTTGTGAAGTTAATAGTTTTTTACTTCCTTTTGTTGGGTTGGCACCACCTATTACTATTAGCATTCCTGAGGGTTGATCACTTGATCGTATAGATGTATGTGAAATTGTGAAGTATTCATATGATTTGGTTAATACTATTGATGATGGGAGTAGTTCAATCTTTAAAGCCGAAGAAGAAGTACATGCTTCGGCTCAAGCACTTCAAAAATCCGATGGGACGTGAACAATATCTTTCAGGAGTTGATTATTTTATGGTTTGAGATAGTCACATATTATTGGGTGAGTGTTCTCTAAGCAAAAGGTGACAAACACTCGTCAAAATAGCAAGACACATGCCTCCAACATAGAAAGGGTTGGATAAGGCCTTTATGATAAAGCGAGTGAGCAGTCCAACAGCTCAGCTTAAGCAGACCTTCCTCACTACATAAAAATCACTTGGACTCGTATCTTATTCATTCGTAACTCAGTGATAACACTCCACTCTTCTCTCTCTCTAAAAAGACTCTCTCTCCATCACGCATTGCTGAAGCAACTCCTAAGCTGCTAAAGCGTTCAACCAATGTGACAGAGCCATATCTAGCTAGCCCAAGCGGTCCTAATAACCATCCCACTCCTTGCTTCTTACTTTTATATACGTTTGTTATCTATTGCACATATTTTCTTACTTCGTATAAATGACTAATGTTGAGTGTCCATGAGTGGTCCAGAGACCCTAGTCTCTGGACCCTAGTCTCTAGTCCATTTCTAACGAGTTTTTTTTGTGTTGACAGGTTCAAACGAAGGAGATGACAAATCTGACAACCCTTTTGAACGTGGCATCACTCTCTTATACCTTATTTGATGTAGCAACAACTATCGAATGCAATGTGTTTGGTTTATAATCGTGAACATGCGCTGAAAATGGATAGAGAACCGTCTTTGTTTTATTTTATAATATAGAGAACAACGCTCTAACACACTTTATTGCTTAGAAAACTAAACAAACACACTCAAGTAAACACAATAACATAACTGGTCCTAGACATGACCATCTACACATTCACAAATATAAAAATGTCCACACCATTAAAAACATACAAGACTTGTACTTTTCATAGACACGAAGGCATGGCCATCTACACGTTGAGAAATATCTACAACACAAAGCCATTAAAAATGCCAAGACTCGTCAAAATCATATCCTCTCAAGGGATCGATGTAAAGAAGTTTAGCTACCGGCCTGTAGCTTTTTGAATTAATGACTTGCTAAACAGTAAACACTCAATTTGAGATGAGCTCGAGATTGGACGAACCTGAGCCCGAGCTCGGGTAAAAAGCCTTTTCATCATATAATACAATTAACTATTTTTTTTCATATAATAAATATATATTACATGACCGAAGTAATATATATGTGTATAAACAATTATATAATTATAAAGTAAAATTTAAAATAATAATATACCTAATCAAATAAAAAAATGCATAATAGTATCAAAACAAAAAACTATAAAAATAGAGTACTGGTATTGGTATCGGCATCAATGTTACTCGGTCAATATTGTTCTGTTCGTCAAGATATCGACACTCGGTTTAGTCTAGGATACTAAACAAATGTTTTATTTTAAATATAACTCTATTTTAATAAAATTTAAATTTGGACGTTGTGAGAAAGAAAACTAATCACAATCGATTGCACAGTCTTTTTTTTTAAGTTAATGAACGCTAGTTATTAGAAAAACAAATTTGTTAAAAAAAATAATGGGTTAAAAACGCATATTATAGTATATTATTTAAAAGGTAAAATTCAAACTTTATAAAAAAATGAATATCATAATGACAAATATGATATGATCTTTTAGCAAACAAGTGTATAATACAAAATGGATTGGAATAATCTTCCGTGGAAATATGGTTCAACGTATGCATTTTTGTATAAGACTCACTATTTGAAATCTGATTTTAAATTTAATTTTAAAGCTATAATTTTAAAAAGGGTAAGACTAAACGTACCCCTAGTTGCTTGTCATAACCCTCCTCCCCCTCTAGGAAAAACCAACTTTCGTATTACCCATTGAAATTATATAATTACCAAATTAGTACAAAATTAAAGATTTCATATTTTTTTTACAAGTTGCGTATTTTTTTTAATTCGGGTTTAGGGTTTAGGGTTCGGATTTAGCGTTTAGGGTTTCGGGTTCGGGTTTAGGGTTTCGGGTTTCGGGTTTAGGGTTCGGTTTTAGGGTTTAGATTTCAGGTTTCGAGTTTAGGGTTTAGATTCCTGTTTATTATTGATTAAGTATTTTATTTATTTTTTTATTTATATAAGTTTATAGTTTTAATTTTATATATTAATAAAATATATGTTGTTTACTTATTTTTATCTTAATATTATATAATAATTATCATTATATAAATTCATATTTAGTATATCAAATTTAAAATATAAATAATAGGCTCGTTTAAGCTCTGTCGATTTGAGCTATTAGCAAGTCGATCTTGAGCATCTTGTGAGCGGCTTGGCTCGTCTGGTTTACACTCTTACGTGTTGTATTTTTTTGGGTACGTTTGGATGATATTAATTCTCCTAAAGGTAGCTTTAACCGCCTGTTGACTCTGTTGCTGACTTTTTTACTTTCAGGAAGCCGCAAGCTGACAGTGAATCTCAACCGTTGATTCAACAACAAAACCAACAACAACAAATGGTTCCATTACAAGATACTTACATTCATAATGTTGAGTCTAACTATTCATGAATTAGGCAGCATTTTCACTCAATTGGCAACCATGGTTTCTCAACAAGGAGAGCTTGCAATTAGGTAATCATTTATATTTTCGTTAATTAAATGATAATATTTTCGTTAAACTGTTTACGTTTTTTATCAGTAATCCAAACACATACTAATCTTAACTCTTTTAACAGGATTGATGAAAACATGGAAGATACTCTTGCAAACGTAGAAGGTGCACAGGGTCAACTAATGAGGTACCTTAACAGTATATCGTCTAATCGATGGATGGTTGATGATCAAGATATTCTTTGTATTGATCGTCTTCCTCATGATTTTTCTCTTTTTTGTTGCGTAAAGATTTTTTTATGCGTGATTATTGTTGGGAGTTTCCACGATCTGATTCGATCGGTTTTGATGAATATTTTGGGTTGAGCTGTTAACTATGGTTTCATGAAACAACAAAGCGAACTGGCTGGGTCTGTGAACTGGCCAGTTATACCGATTTGACGACTTAACTGTTTGGGCTTGGCGGTTTGAACTGATTAGTTTTTTTCAAAATCAGTGGTTTGTATTGAAACCGATCAGTTCATAGACCCAGCCAGTTCGGTTTGAACTGATCGGTTTTGCATTTTATTTCTATGGAATTATTTCATTTTTCTAGGTATTTATTTATGCTTTTTAAGAATTAAAATTTACACTGGTATGAAATGAAGAAAATGGCCACGAGGGCCAAGGGGTCGTCTTACATGTTAGTCTGAAACATCATTCGAGTCATAACATTTTACACGGGCCAATATTAGTTGGTGATGCCAAATAATACAGCTCGTATGATGTACACTATCACATGACGATTTGACGTGACCATCGACAAAAATGATATCGTTTTTGTGACAAGTTTGCCATGCCATACGGTCACATGAGGTATGTATAACGTCGCCTTTTTAGTACAAAATACAAACGAGTTGGTTCTTACATGGGTGTTTATAGATTGTTCAAACCGACTTAACAGTCTAAACTGAATTCATTGGGTCTGTTTGAAATTGATGTGGTTTGGTAATGTGGTACGTGTAAACAAAATCGACTATCGAAGAATATCATGTTTTACAGAGGTTGAAAAATGAAAACGGTATAAATCATAAATCTCATATATTTATTATGAAGGAAATTAAGTGTAATTTGTGAAAACATATAATAAAGAGTTACAGATTTTAAGTTTTTAAAATTTTAAAGAATAGAAGAATCTACAAAGTAACTTTTACACCAACATATTTCAAAAGTGTGTATTAATCATAAACAAAAATTTTCTTAAAATGTGTGGTAATAAGAAGAGTTGTTACATAATTTTATTTTTAGTTTGTTCATACTAGCCAGGTGTCCGCGCGATGCAGCGGGGGTACGCGACCAATGTTGTACACTCGTAACCTCGGTACGTGCATAACCCGACGATGGTATGCGTTTAACGTGGCATCAGATGTGTAACCAACGTCGGTAAGCGCATCACACAATGCCTAAATGTGAGCAACCCTGTATGCATATACAATATTATCTGCGTAATGGATGTCTGAACGTGCACTACTTGTGACAAAAATCAAGAAGCAAAGACGCAATGTAGAGTAATTTCAAATAAACCGCTTTTTAACACAACATGTTTTGACGTAAAACCTGTTCCGACAAAGTTTTAACTTGAAGCACATTTTAAACCCATCCCGACCCGAACCAAATTAACCATCAGCCGAACCTGCCCCGACTTTGTTGGTACAAACTGGTAATCACGTAATATGTTAGTTTTTTAACTAATAAACTATAACAATATCATAATCAAATTATAGAAAATAAAAAACTCGTTTTTATGGTGTAATTGTTTTAAAAAAATATTAACGTGTGGAAAAGTTATGACCGTTTAAAAATCGTGTGGGTTGTTTGTTTAGAATAAGGGGAAAAAATGTAACTATTATTCAAATTAACAAAAGTTAATCAAAGTTAAAAGGTAAAACTGTAACTATTTCAAATAAAACTAAAATAACCGTGAGATATAGACTATTTTGTCCTTCTTTAAAGAAGTACATATGCTTTGTGGGTTGTAAAACTTTTAAAATTTTCTTTTAATTTTGCCCATTGAATTTCTTTTATATTTATATATAATATAGATATAAATTATTTTGAATGTTGTATATATTTTTTACCCAAAAGAATGCTGTTTGATTTCTTTAATATATTGTCCTTTGTGAAATTACATAGAAGGTTTTAGTTTTTTCAAGATTTATTTATAGTAAAGCTTTTGTTTCTTATATATATATATATATATATATATATATATATATTTTGCTAATTAATGGTGAAAAGATAACAATTTGGGTCTTCTATAAAAGAATGAAGGATTGATTACTTATTTGATCCATAAATATGTAAAACAGATTAGATGTTCTAGGTTTGAGAACAGTTGTGAAAAGGCATAAAAACGCGACACGCGACATGTAAGATCTTATTTTATTAACGTAAGTTTATTAATGCAAACAAACGATTTTAAGAGAAAGAAAAAGTTGTGGAAAACGTCAAACCTTTAAAACTTATCGGTCCGGCCGACCCAACCAACCTGAAATGTATGATTCAACATCTTTTGAAATGGCAGTTAGCAAATTTGAAATTTCTAAGTGATATATATAAAGTGATCCGGAAGGTTGTAAATGTTATGATTTAAGTTCACTAGTTTTATTTTATTTATAAATCTATTTTTTAAAATGACAAGTCACATATTCTGCTAAACTCTACGTTCATCATCTACAAGAGTCCTTAGCACTAGTCCACTAAGTTTGCTAAATAGACAATTGTTTAGTTAACTCAATTTAGTTTTATTTTTGAATCCGAATTAGTTTTATTTACATAAATAAATAGAAAGATATGTTATGTACGAATAAGCTTTCTATTTAGTGACACCGGTAGGGTGGTCATTGAATCTTGGGTTTTACAAGTCATATGCTTAGACCATTTTCATTCATAAATCAATCAACTGCAATCTTTATTAAAAAAATTAATTTCTTTCTTTTCCACCTACCCAATCTATTCAAACACAAACTTTTTACACTCTTCATTATATTTTATTTAATAAATATAATATATAACTGTTTTTTTTAAGTTGCTAGAAATATAAAAAGTAATAGTTTTATTTAAAAAAACAAACAAAACATTTATTTTATAACTAGTAAAAAAACTATATTTATCAGACACATTTAAATAAGTAATATTAATTTTACATTAAAAAATATTTTTTTTTGAACTATCTCTTTTTTTAATAAAGTTTATACTTGTATGCTCACTAAAAAAATTGAAAGAGACTGTGCTTTTAAATTTTTATAAAAACTTAATTATTAAAAGTTATTAGCAAAACTCAATAATAGACATAAAACTAATTATTGTGAAATAGTAAAGAAAAATAAATTAAAAATAAAGCCACTCATATGATGACACGTGACACACATATGGGTTGCAAGCTAGTTTGCCATCTTTTCAAAGTTTTTTAATATATATATTTTTTTTTAAAATAGTGGAACCAACCACCATTGGTTTGTCAATGAGAGAGGTCTTATATAGTTACGAGTTAGTGATAGTTACATAAATAGCGTGTCAGTTTAAAATTTTAAATAGAAGGTCGCAATTTATTTTATACTACAAAAAAATATAGTCCAAGGAGGTGTAATAAGTCTATTGTTATTCTTATTGAGAATGCATTGTAAAGAATATAGAATATTTGTAAAGACTTTGAATGTGTAATAAGTCTATTCAAAATTCGTAAAATGATTGGTTTATACATGTGTTCACGAAATTAGGTCTCAAAGATAAAATTGCAAAAGTATCTCTCATTATCGGCTTGCGTGCAATACTGCAATGCAACACCTACAAGTTACGACTGGTGCTAACCAACCTCATAAAAAGTGGAACTTTGATTCCAATGACTTGAGGTTTTTGTTGTTGCGGGTATTGTTTTGAAAATCACAAAACGGTATCTCTATTTAATCACAAGTGGCAAACATCATACAGCAATCACTCTCTCGTAGTCTTCCCATAAGGCTATCTGTAGTGGGCGTGAGTTAGGGGCGAAAAGGGGAGAATTTGGGCGCGAACACCGCCCCCCGGGCGATATCTGGGCGATTTGGGGCGGGGGCGGGGTTTAATTATCGCCTAGAGGAGATGAAGGTTATTATTATTATATTATATATTATTATTATTATATTACTATTGTATATATATGTATATGTATATATGTTGTGTGTGTGATATATATATATATATATATATGTATATGTATATGTTTACATGTTGTGTGATATATATATATATGTATATGTATATGTATACATGTGCGATACATATATATGTATATGTATATGTATATGTATATATGTTGTGTGTGTATATATATATGTATATGCAAAATGAATCTTAGAAACAACCCGAACCAACCGAACCACCCATTCCGTCATTTCGGTCAACACCATGGTTCGCAAAACCAACCGAACGTGAACTTACAATGGAACCCGATGAACCTAAACCAACCGAGCTATCCGTTTCAATTTCCCGACCCGAACCTAAACATGTACGCCAACCGAGCTATATGCTTTTTTATATTTTTAGTTATGTATTTTTTTTTAAATTTTAATGCATTTTTATTTAATTATTTGAAGAACTTGTTTTTATTTGATTAATTTAATTATAAAAAGAAAATAATAAAAAAAGATACTGTGGGCCCAATTTGTAGCCCCTACACCATTAAACCCCAAAAATAAATTCGCCCTTTTTGCTGACTGGGCGCCACGTGTCACAATTCGCCCCCATTTGTAGCCCCTCCACTACACATAGCCTAAACACTTCCTATATCTTACTTCATTCGACTATTTTCCAATTCAATCTCAAATTTTGATACAAGATATTTGATTTCATTGATTTGAAACTTTATGGTGTTATGGTTATTGTTTGGAAATGTTGCCTGTCCATCACTTCTCTACAAGGTTGTCGATGTCTAATAACGATGAATGAACGTTTACTATGGAAGGGCGTTTTGGTAAAATTCAGACACCCCATTTGAATGTTATAAATTTTACCAAGTGAATGAATGTTAAAATCCTATTAACGAATGAACTTCACGGTATACTTCTGCTTCAGATTCCTTCGTAACCAACTAAAAAAAATTTCAATTTGAAATCCAGTGAAACCTCCAAACTAAACAACCCATTAGTGTTTTTAATTCATACTTGTTAAAACCAGTTCAATAAACAAGAAGTCAACTTGGTCAGTTATTTACCTAAACAAACAAACCTAAGTCCAATTAAACTTATAGTCAATCATGATCTTATGTAATTCAATAACAATAGGTGCTTCTTTGATATTACCAACCATCCTACGGTGATAGAAAACATGAAGGGAACTCCTAAACTTGAAAATTGTAAGATCACTACAAAACATTATTTAGATAGGTGACTAGATAGGAGATTAAATATGATTTTTCACGCGTTTGATATCAATGTTGTATAAAGCAATGCATGCTCAGTTACTCACCAATAGTATAAAGTAATATAGGATGCAACATACGCGGGCTCAATAACGACGGATAAGATACAATTATATATTCAGATTACGAAAGATATAAGATACAAGCATGTATTTAGATATGATATTAAATGTATCAAAACTCGTATTAAACCCACATCATCATCGCTCACCATATTTGTGTGTTCTAAAATAGTTTAAGATAATGTAATTATAAAATGACGAAAACGATTCTACAATCAATCTCTCGTTATCTTCCCACAAGAGCTTTCTATATCTAACCGGCTATTTTTCAATTCAGTGTCAAAATTTGACTTAAGATATTTGATTTTAATAATTTGAAACTCTATAGTGTTATGGTTATTGTTTTGGAAATATTCGTCTGATGCCGATGAATGAATTTTTGTTATGAAAAGGCATTTTGGCAAACCGTAGACATCCTATCCGAATGTTTTAAACTCTACCGATTAAAGGAAAGAATGTTAAAATCCTATCAATGGAAGAATTGGGAGGAATAATTCTATTGTCAGTTCCTTCATAAACCAACCGAACACAATTTTCGATTTCAATTTTGTTAAGTCGTGAACTAATCAATGTATACATTTTAACAACTCGGTTACCTAAACAAACAACCCTAACTTAAAATAAATTTAATCATCAATCATGACCTTATGCCATTCAATAACCATAGTCGCTTCTTTAGTATTACCAATCACCCTGGGATGATAGAAAACCTTAAAGTGAAAAAATTTCAAGATGGCTAACAAAACATTATTTAAGCAAGTGACTGGGTTGAGATTATTTTTCACATGTTCGAGTATCAATATTGTATCAAGTAATGCATGATCAATTACTCGAAACACATAACATACACGTTTACCATATCCAAACCAAATCGATTGATAATAAGTAACATCTTGAATTTGTTATGTAGGTTATAACTTTATAAAAAAATGAATTGTTATTACCATACTCGGGTATTGAATATTTATTCGCCTTTTGGAATACAACTGAAACTGGCATTCCAATCACGAAAAAAATCAAAGACCAACAAGTAAATTTAACAAACTAAAAGCACACCATAAGTTAGTATGATGCAACACATACACACTGGATAACCATTTATATACAATGCAACATACACGCACCAGATAACAACAAACAAAATACAGCTATATAGATTCTAATAACTGCGGATTTGAAGATACAATTATGTATTCAGATATAATACTAATGGTACCAAAACTCGTATACTATCCACATTATCAACACTCACCATACTCAGCGTGTTCTGAAAAACTTCAAGAAAACGTAATCACGTTGTAAAACCATATACATACGAGGTATGAAAGTACTGAATAATAAAAAATCCGGCAAATATAAAACACAGTTATATCATCCGACAACGCCATTAAAGACACCAAAACACGTATTATACTCTAAATTATCATCACTTACCATACTCCTAATTTCCAACTAAATTCAAAGCACCATCCGACACGTATAACCTCAACGATCTAACGAACAAGTTTCGACAAATTCAAAATCGAAGTGACAAACAACAAAGTTAAGTTTCAACGACTTATCCCGCTCCGGCAACAAAATAAAACCAAAACCACACAACAAAAACACAAAAAACATGTCACCCAACACGAAAATAAAAACATCAAAACTCGTATCAAACCCGACAGTATCATCACTCACCATACCTCCTAATTTCCACCAAAATTCAAAAAAAAAACTATAATCATATTATCATCAAATTACAAAATCATCATGTACACACACAAAAAGTTACAAAAGTACAAAAATATCATCATAACATATCAAAATATTACAAGGTATCATAACATATTAACATAATCCCATTACAAACTATCACAACATATCAAAATCAATCTCCACACCACCACATGGCACCATCTTAACCGTCCATTCAAATCAACGGCCAAGATCCACACCACTACAAAACCAAAATCCACAATATAAAAACCTAAACACACACAAATTTCAATTTCATTTTCATTTTGACTACCACCTCCACCACCAGCAGCTGCTTGTTATCTTCTTCTCCTCATCTTATTATTCAAAACCCTAATTTCAATTAAAATTATCAAAATACAACTCGATTTGTTTGTTTGTTAAGCAGATAGATAAGTCATCGGTTTATTTATAATCGGTGACCGTGTTGTCAGGTATAACTGATTATTGTTATAATCTGGTATTCTGTTACTCGGTCTGTTTGCTTTTCGCTTTGTTGTGGATCTGTTATCTGGTTGCCGTTACCGTTATCGTTAGTGTTGTTTGTTGGTGATTTAGGGTTTCGATTTGAATTTGCTGAATACACCGTGGAGAGAAACTTAACTTTTACAGTTAGGTTTTTGTGTGTTTGTTGCTTGTTTCAGCTTTTGGATTTTAGTTTGGTGAAATTCGTTTCGGATTTTGTTAACCGGGACGGAATTGTGGACACTTAACTTTTTCTAGGGTTAAGTTTTGTGTTTTTGTTGTTCGCTTTCGGTATTTTGGTTTTGTTGATTTCGTTGAAACTTGAGTTTTGTGTTGAATTTGTTGAAATTCGTTCGTTAGATAGTTGGAGTTAAACTTTCGGGTTCGGTTTTGTGTGTGTATAAGTGTATAACGGTATAAGTATACATTAAATATACATATACATATACATACATACATACATAAGTTGTATCGGTTTTAAACTAGTGATAAATTTTCGGAAACTTGAAATTTGGAGAAATGGCTGGAGGAAACAGGAAGGATGATTCGATCGCGATCAGCAGCACGAACGTTTTTGCTGCGCTTGGAAGCTTGAAGAAGAAGAAGAAGTCGGATAAGGATTCGAAGAAGGGTGGTAGTTCTAGGAAGGGGCAGGATAAGGAGGTTGAGAGTGAGAAGGAGCATTTTTTTTGGGCTCCTACACCGTTGACCGTGAAGTCGTGGGCGGATGTGGATGATGAGGATGATGATGATTACTATGCGACTACGGCTCCGCCGCAGTCTGGTTGGGTTGCGGGTGGTGGTGGGGAGCAGGAAGATCAGGTGAAAGGGGACGAGACTCCGGTTGAGGTGAGTAAACTCTAAATTTTTTCTTTTAGTTGTTTTATTTATAACTGCATTTGCATCTTTATTATTTATATCATTAACTATAGATGTGTAAATGAGACGAGCAGAGATCGAGTTCGGCTCATTTAACTGCATTTGGGCTTGTTTATTAGTTATTAATTAATTTATATACGCTTTTTATAATTTTTTGTCTAGATTTTAATTTCTCTGCGTGTTCAAAATTTTTGCGAATTAGGAGAACTTTGATTGTCATTATTTTGTGTTCGGTAAGCAATTGAGTTAATGCAAGATTAATAAGGGCACAAATGCTAGTGGTAAATGCATGCATCGGAAGTTGATTTATGCATGTATGTTATTATGTCTACTTTACTTGGTAAGCACATGCATGTTAAACTAAGTTGTTTTTATTAGGGTTTGTCAACGGCTCGTAAAGCTCTTTTTATTTGTTTTCAAAAACGGTTTTTACATATCAATAATTTCTAAGTGAAACGATTTTTTTATAGTTATCATATGCTAGCTTAAGGCTGTCTACATCTTACCCTCCTCAGACCCTACCATAGCGTTGCTATTGGTGGGATATACTGAGTACGATGATGATGATGATGATGATGATGATATGCTAGCTTAACATCTAGGATTCAACTAAATGAACAATCTTATTCTACTGCATTTTGTGGCTCTCTATGAGTTAGTTGGACTGTTGGACATTAAGTTTATAAAGTGAGAATTGTATGACCCTTGAATTAGCATTAATGAAAATAACTTTTCATTTTGGGTATCGTAATATGTGGATTTTTTATTTGTGTTATATTTCAATAACGCAAATTTCATGGTTCTTTAATTCTCGCTTTCCAACTTTATGTTAAACGAATTCTAGAGAGCCATTGAATGCACGTAGCGGAATAATATTGTTCTATTTAGGTGAAATCTAGGTGTTGAACCGACATGTATAATCAATATAAAAATGTTTTAATTTAGCGATCGTTCAGATGTGAATAATGTTATAGAAAACAAGTAAAAGAAAATTATGAACCCCAAATTTGGATATAAAGTACAATTAAGCCGTTTAGTTAAAACTTTATGTACTTACCAATTAATAATAATACGTGTTTGTAAAAAAACTTATAAACATGTATGTCACCTTGTATTTATTTTGTTTTTTCAGGGAAGTGAGAGTGAAGATGACGGTTTGGATGAATCCGATGAGGATAAGGATGACGAAAACGACCATGAACCAGAACTGCCAGTTGAAAAGGAGCCCGTTGTTGAGAAGCCTGTTGAAGTTTTGCCGCCCAAAGAAGCTGATCGACAACTTTCTAAGAAGGAACTAAAGAAGAAGGAGCTTGCAGAACTTGAAGCGGTCCTTGCTGAGTTGGGTCTGAATGACAACAATACCCAAGAAGATACCCGTGGTAAGCTTGTTTCGTTTTTTTTTCTATACAAAAATTCAGACATTTTTTTTCGGTTAATTCACTTTTAAATTACACATTAGTTTCGTAACAACTTTTTTATCTAGTTATAATTAGGCTTGTAAACAAATCGAACTTCAGGTAATCGTTTGGTGGGTAATTTGTTTATTTATTAAGCTAGTAAGACATGAAGAAAATATTTTGTTTTTAGTCAAATGAACGAACATGAACACATATCTTTTTCGTTTTTTTGTTCGTTATCTTAAATTTTATTAGGCGCGTTACGGTTTAATCTAGTATTAATAACTTTCTAGTCCCGATATACTTTTGGTCACATTTACTTTTGTTTGTTTGCTTACGTATATGAACCGTTTGTTTATACGTTTCATAAACCATTTCTAAGAAGTTTACTTATTTTTATGAACCGTTTATTTATACGTTCACATTTACGTTTATTAACCGTTTGTTTGCTGGTTTCGATTTTTTCCATACAAAAGTTTATACATTGTTTTCGCTTATTCACTTTTAAAGTACACTTTAGTTTTGTGACAGCTTTTTTTTCCTAATCATAATTAGGCTTGTAAACTAATCGAACATGAAGATACGATTTCGTTTATGTAGTTAAACGAACGAACATAAACACATATCTCGTTCGTTTATTTATGTTCATTATCTTACGTTTGTTTTGCGTTCTCGTTCATTTATGTTTGTTAACGTTCTCATTAAATATTTTTAGTCGCGTTACAGTTTAGTCTAGTATTAATAACTTTCTAGTCCCGATATACTTTCGTTCACATTTACTTATGTTTGTTTTGCTTACGTTTATGAACCGTTTGCTTATACTATTAATGTACCGATTCTAAGAAGTTTTTGTAACATTAGATTTTTTTTAACATACATTTTTTTTAAATTAATAAATCAAAAATATAATGAAAAAAGTTTATTCGTCTGAATCCGTCTAACACCTACCGAGTCACTCACCAGGTGCTGCACCAGAGAAGGTCGAGAATCAAAACGGGGACCAGGAGAAAAAGGACAAAAACGTGCCAGCTGGCGAGAGCAAAAGTGCTAAGAAGAAAAAGAAGAAAGACAAGGCTTCCAAGAAACCAAAGAGTCCGCAAACGAACTCGAGTCTGGAAACACTGAAGCCACTGAACCAGAAAAAGCTGAAGAAATATCCGGAGTCGATGTCAAAGAGAAAATCAAGAAGGTAGCCTCCATGAAGAAGAAAAAGTCCAGCAAGGAAATGGATGCT